>NC_079392.1:4427346-4564846 GCF_029220125.1 Pseudoliparis swirei | reverse complement strand
GTTTCATCATTAGATTTGGAGGATTTATGTATTTTTCTCACCAAGATATGAAGAGACTTTTTTTTCCCCATTTCCACTGATATGATGCATTTTTTCTGATATGATGTATTTTTTCTATAATCTTGGGGGGAAAGTAACTGGGTGAAATATTTTCCGAACTGAGTGTAAATGCAGGAGACAACCAGTTATTATTTCACTGCATGTGGACTGGAAACAATTTCTGGGGGAAATAAAAGGGCAGAAGGGTCCGAACGACACGATGAAGATGAACCCACAAGGTTTGAAGAAGACTCTTTGATCACACACTCCACGCTTCAACACACACACATCGAATATGAGAGGAAGAAGTCTTTGAAGATATAAAGAAGGATACATGCAGTATGAGTGTGAGTGTGTTTCCTTTCCTCCCTCCCTTGCTCTCTTCTTCCTAGCTGCCTCCATCAGCACCGGCCTCTGACCTTTCCTAACATGACGTCGTTTTAATGACCGAGTGCACCGCCATTAGCTGCTAATTAAAGCGCCATGTCATCCATTATGCAGCCAACATGAAGCACGACGAGGAGGACGCGCGGAACAATGAAGGTTCCACCTGGAACCGAAGACGGTTCTTCAGAGGGATGCCTGAGAAGAAGCATTTCTGGTTCCACAAAGAACCTCTAAAACCAGGGTTTTGCCAAAGAGTTCTTCAAATAACCTATAAAGATGTCTCAAAGAACCTTCAAAAAATGGTTCTTTAAGGCACCATTTCTGGTTCCACAAGGAACCTTTCAAACCATGGATTTCTAAAGAACCATTTCCTTAAAGAGTTCTTCAAATAACCTATAAAGGTGTCTCACAGAACCTTAAAACATATTCTTTGAGGCACCATTTCTGGTTCCAAAAGGAAACTTTCAAACCAGAGTTTTCAAAAAGAATCATTTCCTTAAAGAGTTCTTCAAAGAACCTATAAATGTGTCTCAAAGAACCTTCAAAAAATGGTTCTTTAAGGCACCATTTCTGGTTCCACAAGGAACCTTCCAAACCAGGGTTCTTTAAAGAACCATTTCCTTAAATCGTTCTTTAAAGAACCTATAAAGGAGCCTCAAACTAAAGACTAGTTCTTCAGTAGGTGATGGTTCTCCGTAGAACCACAAAGCCTTTAGAGAACCATTACTTCTCCGCGTATCTCTCCGTCTGCTCCGCTCTGACTCGTGAACGATGACGAAGGAAAAGCTGATATTTTCCTAAGTGGTGGAAATGTTTTTCAAGGTTTTTAAACCTTAATTAAAATCTGTGTCTATTAACGTTTTAATTCGGGGGGCTGCTGACCTTTATCTGTGACTGAGACTCAGGGAGCTCATTTTTCATTCAAGCGCCACTTAATAAAAAATGTTAATTCATTTTTTCCAGTTTGCAAAATGAAGTCTGGGATGGAATTTTAAAAAGCGCCTTTCATTGAAAAGCAGCAGTCTGACCCGTGATGAGCAAACGACGGGTCAGGATGACCTTCAGGATGAAGATAAGCTCAACGTGGTCGAGAAGCAATCGAACTGTGGAACATGTTTTCTTTATTCATTTTAATTTTAGTCTGCGTAGCATTCAAACGTTATACTTTTGAAGTGTTTATTGTGGTATCTGAAATGTAACTGAATTTCAATGTATTTACTTTCCATATTAATTTAAAACAAGACATTTATAAATAAAATAAATAAAATAAATAAAATAAATAAAATTAAATAAAACACAGGCATCAATGAATACAATCTAAATGGTGTTCAATGATATCTTGTGTTTCTCAAATTTGCATTCCCTAATCTTCAAATGATCAGCACCCTAAGTTTCCCATCATGCACCATTATTCATCATCTTTTCATCCTATCACCTCTTAACTGTCTACTTCATAATAAATAACATAATAGTGGGTATCTAATTTTTAAATATCATGTCTTTATTTTTGCAGGGGGAAAAAAGGATTTCCCATTTTTGGGGTTTCTTATTGCCTTCCAAAATAAGCCGTGAGACTTTTTGGATCCGTCTATGGCACACAAAAAAACAAATCTAAAGTTTATAAAGCTTTAAATTTGTAAATGCAAATATGTTTTGAGTGATATGTAATGCAGAAATAAGGGTGTATGAAGGTATTAATAAATAAACAATCTATGGCAATCTTGTATTTCTTTTGTTTTCCTACAATATCAGCTTGTTTCAAAGAATGCTAAATGTTTGACTGATTATGTTTATGTTTGGTTATGTTTGGAAAAGATTGTCACTCAATAAACCAAATAAAAAAGCATCTTTTTTTTTTAACGATCAACCCAAGCCATGACTTTGTCTAAATATGAACTATCATGCTTTTGCTGACTAATTCAACTTGACTATGCTTTTATATAATAAGCATAACTATAACCTGAGTGTGAGGCCAGTGAACATAATTAAGGTAGCAAATATACAAAAAGTTATTTTTTATAAAATATGAACTGTATCAAAGGGACTTTGAGAGACCTCCTCCTCCCTGGAAAATCTTATCCCCTTCATCAACATTTTTTTTCTAAGAACCATCTCAGATTCTACCGCGACATCGTATACGAACCCTTATTTCTCAGCCGACGGTAAAGATTGAAAGAATGTGTCGGTGGAGATCTCGACCGTGAGAAAGTGGTCTTGTGGTTTGGCTCTGGCCCCCCTGGGCGCTGCTGTGTCTGTGGCCGCCAGTCAACCGGGACCCTGAAGGCACCAGAGATCAGAGCGTCTCCACCTTTTGTCTCCTCAACACACACGTGTCCCCCCGGTGGAGAGAGGCGGCGTTTACTCATCTGATTCGGGATTTTATCTTCCTCTTTTTTAAACAACGCATGTTTGGAGAAGAAGAAGGGCACCTTTACGCACACACACACGCACACACACACACACACATGCACACACACACAGGCACACACACCTACACACACAAATGCACGCTTGCCGCACACACACACATCCACACACACACATGCACACACTCTTACATGTGCACACACACAACTACACACACATGCACACACACCGACAAACAAATGCAAGCTTGCCGCACACACACTCACATACTCTCACACACACACAAATGCACGCTTGCCACACACACACAGAGACACACACGCACACACACACACAGACGCACACACACACACACACTCACATACTCTCTCTCACACACGCACACACACAGACACAGACGCACACACACACACACACTCACATACTCTCTCTCACACACGCACACACACATATGCACGCTTACCGCACACACACACACAAACACACATGCACACACACACTCGCACACACGTGCACATACACATGTGTAGGTGCACCTACACACACATAAACACAAATACTCGCACACATGTGCACATACACACCTACACACATATGCACACACACATACACACATGCACACACACACACCTCCACACACAAATGCACACTTGCCGCACACACACACACACAGATACACATGCACACACACCTACACACTCTAACATGTACACACACCTACACACACATGCACACACACCTACACACACATGCACACATACCTCCACACACAAATGCACACTTGCCGCACACACACACACACAGATACACATGCACACACACACACGGGCACACACACCTACACACTCTAACATGTACACACACCTACACACACATGCACACATGCACACACACCTCCACACACAAATGCACACTTGCCGCACACACACACCCTCTCTCTCTCACACACACACACATGCACGTTTGCCACACACACACACACACACACACATGCACACACACACACACACACACACCTGTGCTGTGTAGCTGTTCCACCTGACAAAGGAGACACCGGGCGATAGCAGCGCCACACGTAGCGGTATTTGTGCGTTCCCGGTTGTTGTGATAGTCTGGTGTGTGTGTGTCTGCGGCTCGCCGGAGACATCGCGGCCGTGGGAACGCTGGTATCCATCAGACGTGTCACCATCACTCTTGTCTGTCATCTCCTGTTTTGTCTCAGGTAGCACAGAGAGAGAGAGAGAGAGAGAGAGAGAGAGAGGGAGAGGGAGAGGGAGAGAGAGAGAGAGAGAGAGAGGGAGAGGGAGAGAGAGAGAGAGAGAGAGAGAGAGGGAGAGAGAGAGAGAGAGAGAGAGAGAGAGAGATTAATGTATCATAGATTAGGATATATACCTCACAGCATACGGCTGAACCACAAACAATATGTTTATGTAATGAAAATGATGGGAGAAAAAAAAAAAAGGGAAAAAAAAGTTTCCTTTTCAGCTAAGATTGTAATTGTGCTCGTTGTTTCAGAGACACTTTCCTCCACCTGTCTCATGGATCCTGGAGGTCTGGATCGTGGAGGTCTGGATCGTGGCTACTACTCCTTATTCATACACTCCATTATACTCATTTTATGTGTTTATGTAACTCTGTAACGCTTCTTTCTGGTCACATGACATCTATTGTTCTGTCCATCCCGGAGAGGGATCCTCCTCTGTTGCTCTCCTGAAGGCTTCTTCCTCTTTTTCCCCCGTGAAAGTTTTTTCTTCTTCTATTTCTTGGGAGTTTTTCCTGATCCGATGTGAAAGGTCAAAGGTCAGAGATGTCGTATGTGTTCAGATTGTAAAGCCGTCTGAGGCAATTTCGTAATATGTGATATCGGGCAATACAAAAAAATAAACTGAATTGAACTTCACAGGAAGAAATAAATGAACATATGAAGAGTCTGAACAACAACAGTCAGTTAGATTTGGTCCGGTCCGCGTTGTGGGATGACAGCAAGAGAGCAACAGAGGAGGATCCCAGAAGAATCGATGTCATGTGACCAGAATGACCTGATTCAGCCCTAACTATAAGCACTCTTAAAAAGGAAAGTCTTGCGTCTACTCCTAAATGAGGTGCCTGCGTCTGCCTCCCGGACTGAAGGTGGAAGCTGCTTCCATAAAAGAGGGAGAAAGAGATATTTAAGGGTCTCATGATAATCCCGTTACCTCACATATTTGCAGTAGCTCGTCTCCATTAGCAGCCAATGGCCTGGAGTGAGCGTGTCAGGTCGATGGGTCGGCACCGCCTCGCCTCATGAGCAAGTGATTAGCTCATCGTTAGCTGGGTAAGCGATGGGCGAGAGGGCACACCGTTGGGTTTGAGAGAGGAAAGAGAGAGAGAGGCCTCGGTGACGCGTGTGTTCAGGCAACTAAGTATTTCTGCGTGTGACGGCTAATCGTCCGAGTGAAACTTGATACCAGCTTGTCTTATTGGGCAGGGTACACTCATGACACATAATCTGATTGTATTAGAGCTAGATGTGGTCATGGCGTTGACATATTTGGAGGAGCATGATTGCCAGCGCGCTATTCTTTTACACATAGCATCTGTAGTCAGTGCCATCGTCATCAAACATTAGAAAACTACGTTAAATAATACGTCAACACCAGGTAAGTCATTTAAAAATGTATTTTGTGTTTGTGTTTATTTCCAGAAGAATAAACTTGAAACTGCTGAAAATCTGAATAAGCAGGAAAAACACAGTTTCATATCGATCCAATTAAAGAGCGATTGTATTGTTTCTTTCTTATATATTGTAATGAGTTATATGTAGACGTGTAAATTAAAAAGAGCTATGTGGAGTTTTAACATGTATAAAAATATTTAGACAGGACATTTATAAATAAAATAAATAAAATAAATAAAATAAATAAAATAAATAAAATAAATAAAATAAATAAAATAAAACACAGGCATCAATGAATAACATCTAAATGGTGTTCAATGATATCTTGTGTTTCTCAAACTTGCATTCCCTAACCTTCAAATAATCAGCACCCTACAAATTTGTGATGTTTTACCACCTCGCTGGTTTGCATCATTAACCCTGTGTAGCTGTGGGGCTAATAACACAAACCCAAGTGTCCACGGCTCAGATCTCATGAATAGGAAGAGAGCAACGAGGTTATCACTCGTGTCAAATTCCTTCGCCGCAAAGTGGTCACTTTGTTTGGGTAAAAGATCTGGCTTTGTCACGGATCGGCACATATTCATCCCCCACGAGTGAAAGGAGCTCAAGACGGCGGAACAACACCACGGAAGATCGCTTTGGCTGCCGTGTGGACGCTCTTGTTTAATAAAAATAAAATAAACATTTAATTTCATTAGTGCTGGATTTTCAAATTCTCTACACACAGAAAAATAATGGTCCTTAAATGGTTCTTTAAAAGGCTTTGTGGTTCTACGAAGAACCATCACCTACTGAAGAACCATTCTTTAATTTGAGGCACCATAATAGGTTCTTTGAAGAACTATTTAAGGAATTGGTTCTTTAAAGAACCCTGGTTTGAAAAGTTCTATGTGGAACCAGAAATGGTGCCTTCAAGAAAAAAATGTAAGGTTCTTTGAGACACCTTTATAGGTTCTTTGAAGAACTATTTAAGAAAATGGTTCTTTAAAGAACCCTGGTTTGAAAGGTTCTTTGTGGAACCAGAAACGGTTCTTCTATGGCATCATTCTGAAGAACCATTTTCTTGTCCAGATGGCACCTTCATTTTTCTGTGTGTAATGTGCTCAGCATCGCGGTTCTTTAGGCCCATTAGACACATGTGTATCCATTCAATAATCCACCGCATGATTTATACATGTCATCAATCAGGAAACAGCCTATTTTTTACAAATCCTGGAAAGCTTAGAAGACGTGAAATGTTCATCTTGAAGTGATTTGATACGCTGAAAGTGAAGAGGGCCACTTAATCACTCCCAACATGGACTCAGTGAAAGAATCCCAACCAGCCGTGACACGCTGGGGTGATAAATACATCAAGCCATCAATTAGAAAACCTAAAAAAACGATGGTACGTAACTTGGCATGGAGTTCCAAGGTTCAAGGTGTAGTTGGTCATCACTGGACATGAGTGCAGGTATAATGAGGTGTGATGAGAGCTCGAGTCACCGAGCAGATTGTGTTTCTATACGCGCTACTTTTTGCAAGAAAAAAAGTGACTGACGGGAAAAGAGTTAATGTAACATTACCCGGCAACAGCATTCTACTTCAAGGAAAATTTAAAATGTATTAGAAAAATATGAAGTCAATGCATGGTGCAAAACTAAAATCTCTTGGTTCTGCATTTGTCACACACACACACAGAAAAATTAAGGTGCCATCCGGAGCCGGAAATGGTTCTTCAGAGTAGGCTATTGCATACAACAGGGGTCGGCAACCTTTTATTGTCGAACTCCAGAACCCCCGGTCATCGAAGAGTTTATCGTGGAGTTGTTGCAGACCAAGACCGTTCAGGCCGGCCCCTGCTCCCCGTGTCCCATTTCAGCCTCCACCGGCCCCAGCCCCCCGTGTCCCGTCAAGAACCATTTTTGGTTCCTCAAAGATCCTTCCAAACCAGGTTTCTTTAAAGAACCATTTCCATATATAAAGAACCTTTAAAGCCTTTTATAGAACCATTTATGAACCATTTTTTCCCCCGTGTGCTGTTACTGAAACTCCTGGAAGAAAATCCCTTCAATGACAACTTTACTGAACATCTTGTGTCAGAAGCTCTGCTTTATAAATCGTTGTGTGCGTTAAACGTGAACACATCTTTCCTCTTTTTTGAACGATGACTCCACGTCTGCGCCTGGAACAGTGTCGTTTTTTTTAAGGTTGAGAAATTAGAAATCGATTGCTGCTTCCGCCTTCTCTCCCTCTTTTCTCCTGTTGACAGTGCAGCTCAATGTCAAATCTGTCAACAGCTACCACTTTAAACCCCCGGCGACAAAAGAGGAGTCGGGTTGCTGCTGTGGTTTCAGTGTTTGCTGTCGGAACGTGACACACGAGGAGGATGGATGCTGAAGTTGTATTTCACTCGAGTGCAACATTTGTACTTTAATGTTTACACACGTTTAAACCCACTGTGACTTCGTTGAGTGGTAAGGTAAGGTAAGGGGTAAGGTAAGGTAGGTAAGGTAAGGGGTAAGGTAAGATAAGGTAAGGTAGCAAGGTAAGGTAAGGGGTAAGGTAGGTAAAGGGTAAGGTAAGGGGTAAGGTAAGATAAGGTAAGGTAAGATAGTAAGGTAAGGTAAGGGGTAAGGTAAGATAAGGTAAGGCAGTAAGGTAAGGTAAGGTAGTAAGGTAAGGTAAGGGGTAAGGTAAGATAAGGTAAGGCAGTAAGGTAAGGTAAGGTAGGTAAGGTAAGGGGTAAGGTAAGGGGTAAGGTAAGATAAGGTAAGGTAGCAAGGTAAGGTAAGGGGTAAGGTAAGGTAAGCAGTAAGGTAAGGTAAGATAAGGTAAGGAATAGTCAGTACAGCAGTAACAGGTAAAAACATGTATAAAAACATTAAGACAGGACATTCTAATGAAAAAAGACATTTAAAAATAAATGAATACAAATAAATAAATACATAAAAATAAATGAAAATAAATTAATATAAATATAAATAAATACAAAATAAATAAATAAAACATAAACCACAGGCAACAATGGCTATAAAAATATGACTCTAAATTGTTGAAATATGGACAAATCTCCTATTCTGTTTTAACTCAATAATTAAATTGTGGACACAACCTTCGTGTCATAATACTGGATACAAGAACTCACATAAATTATTAAAATATGACTCCAAATTGTTAAAAAATCTAAATGGTGTTCAATAATGTCTTGTGTTCTCAAGCTTTTTCTTCCCAGTTTTCCTTTTTTTAAACTTAGCTTTTAGTAAACTCTTCTAGATAAAAGCGAGCACTTTCACATGAAAGCCTACCAATAAAGGAAAAGTTAGAAGTTGTCTTTTAATATGTAAAAAAAACATTGACTTATTCAATTTAACTTAAAGGTGCCCTGTGTCCTCAAAATGCACAAGACACCTGCTGGATACATTTCCTTCCAAATATTTGTTTTTAACATTTATTTAAACCTTCATTTAACCAGCTGAATCCATCCCATTGAGATTTAAAAATATTTTTTTTAGGGTGACATAAGAAACAAATAGTTACAAAACAACAAGACAAGTTTAAAGAAACAAAAAGTTCAGAGACAAGTGACATAAAACATTTGTGAAACGCGAATGACAGGCGCTGTCAAACCCCGTCGGACTAATCGTCGTCTGCGGCTTCCTGAGAAGACGGACGATGAGGCGTCCGCTGAAAGACATTACGGTATGATGTCATCGCCTCCGGGTTGCAGCCATTACATCAGCCACCAAAAATGTTTCGACTCCTTTTTCGTCTCTCGGCGTCACCTTCTATCTCCATCATCCGTTCTCTTGATTCAAAAAAACATGTCAACCGGGAAAAACCTCGAGGCCGATTGAGAGAGAGGAAGAAAGAAGACGAGCAGAGAGTGTCTTCTCTTCTCTGGACGTCAATTAGACGATTTGTCAAGAGGTGGGAACCACGTATGCTTTCTGAACGGGTCGCGCCTGGAGGAGAGCAGATAGAGATTAATGAGCTTATTAAATTCGAACGGACTCTCGGACAGACAGCTCATTAAAACTCCACCAATGCGGGTCAGCGCTGTGTCAGCCAATCGAAATCCAGTCTGTCCATCATGAAGTACCAGAGGACGTCGGAGAAGATTCCCGAAAAGATTCCCAATTTTTTTTCTGCTTTCCGCCAACAAAGAAAGCTTAAATGGACATATTTTGTCAAATGTTCTTTATATATTGTCACGGTAATGCGATATCAATAAAGGTGAAATATGACCCAATAACTTCTCAGAGAGGGAGAGAGAGAGAGAGAGAGTTTTTTTAAGCATTCAATACAAATACATGAACATATTTTTAAAGTTCACCACAGTGAGTCATGCAACCTCTGCTGTTTGTCCGTTGTGAACTAAATATGATTTAATGGCAACAAATATTTCTTTGCATTTGTTTGTGTTTTCTTCTTCTTCGGCTCCTGAAATGTGAAGTTTGTTTGTTTGTTTGTTGCTTTTTCCCCCAAACTTTTTTCTTCTTTCTGAAACGTCGTACGGTTCTTGCACCCCAGAGCCGATCGATTTGATCCGGTCGATTGATTGATGGAGAGCTCTGCTGTAGTCCCGAGCTCAACATGTGGGGCGGCCATTGCTCCACTTCTATCAAATCCACCCCCCCCCCCCAGATTGATGCAGAAGCCCCTTCTCCACGTGACTCCTGGCTCCGCTGCAAAGAGAGGACCAGTCGTCTCATCTTGAGCCAGATCGCCTTTCGATAAAACGTTATAGGAGGGGAAACAAATAGTTTAGCTGACAACTGCCGTGTAGTTGTGTTGTGTAGTGCATTTGGGATGTGTGTCTGTGTGTCTGTGTGTCTGTGTGTGAGGCGGAGCACCATTCTGTTGGTCGAGTGTTCCCCCTTCGCTCTCCCACGGCGGCTAAACTGCTGACTGGCACTTTCCGGCACAGAGATGGAGAGAGTGCACATTATAAAGCTTCACACACATACACACACACACACACACACACACACACACCTAGGGGGCTTACATGGGCTTAACATAGAGGGCCGATCGTCAGCCAGCAGCTGCTGCCAACAACCTATCATCACGCTCTTCACCTGGCGGTGTCTCGACTGTCCATCCCTTTTCTCTCCTGTTAAAATCTGCCAGTGTGTGTGTGTGAGTGTGTGTGAGTGTGTGCCTTTGCGTGGGTGTAGGTTTGTAATATACTAGGTGTGTGGATTTGAAGATAGTGGAACCAGTGTGTAAAGATCAGAAGTCAGTATTTTCTGTTTTTTTGTTGTTGTTTTTTGTGTGTTTATATGTATTTATGTGTATATGTGTATGTATGTGTATACATATATATATATATATATATCATTGTGTCCTGTTTTGTGTATATATATATATATATATATATATATATATATATATATATGTGTGTATATACATTTTCATGAATTTTTTGTATTTGTTTTGTTTTATGTCTAAACGAAGAAAAAAATGGAAGTGCCAATAAAAAGAAGTCAGTGTGTGTGTGTGTGTGTGTGTATGTGCAGATATTAATGTGTAATGTCTCTAATATGATAATGCATACAAAATAAAGTGCTGGCAAAGTATAAGCGCGAGTCCACCCAGCGAGATTAAAGAAGTCCGGCCAGTTCATCCTGATGTCTGTATCACTCCACACCGACCAAACAAACACACACACACACACACATCAAGCTCTCAGCTCAAGAGGTCTCCTTTGTTCGGGCATGTGCTGCCATAGGACCGGACACTTACCACAGCAATGACACACACACAGATAATGTGTGAGAAAGAGAGAGAGAGAGAGAGAGAGGGGCTGTTGAGGGGTGTGACGTGCTTCTGTGTGGTGAAATGAATGAGAGATCATGGAATACAGCTGCTGGGTTGATAAAAGTATGTCTAGGAGTTCAGGTGATGCAACACACTCTGAAGGCCGTGCAACACTTATGCAGCTGCAGCCACGCCAACTACGAAATATTCACACACTCCGTCATACTCATTGAATGTGTTTATGAGACTCTGTAACGCTTCATTCTGGTCACATGACGTCTATTGTTCTGTCCATCCTGCAGAGGGATCCTCCTCTGTTGCTCTCCTGAAGGGTTCATCACTTTTTCCCCCTTAAAGGTTTTTTTCTATTTTTTTGGGGAGTTTTTTCAAAGGTCAGGGATGTCGTATGTGTACGGATTTTAAAAGCCCACTGAGGCAAATTCTTTATTTGTGTTATTGAAATATATGAAATAAATTGAATTGAATGTCTCTTGACGGTAATGTTCCCCTGATTTTAAATCAATTAGAATTATTTAACCAAACCCCGACAATATCAACATGATGTACACACTCGGATGACTTCTCTGTGATTTGGAAACAACGCACTCTCTGAATTGAAAAGAGAGGAGAGGGGCTTAGGCTGATTAGTAATCATAGGCTTATTATTATATTTTGAAATGGCCGTGTTGTGCATGCAACTGAATGCATATATTATTTGTCTCACAAATTCTGTTTCACAAATTATTTGTCTTTTTTTATTGAGTTTTTTTATATATATTTATTTTGATTTTACAAATTAACAAGACAGGACTTTATTGATACAATACAAAGAAAATAAATAAAATAAAAGGGTGAAGAACAACAAAAAACAGACCCAGAAATCTCTAAAAAATAATTAGAAAAACCACAGCAAATAACACATTCGCACATCACCAGTCTCACATAAGTACATCTTTAAGGTGACATCGTCAAATCAAGTCAGCATCAGTACCAGTGTTTTTAATCAGGCACGGCAAAGTCCATCCCGGAGGGGTCCACCATGCACAAGTCTGTTTAAGTGCAGTCAGCTTGTCCCCAAATAACAAGACGCCAAGTCAACGTACATCAAAGACTTCTACTCTTCAAGTAAACTGAAATACATCCAGAAATACAGATAAAGATGAATAATATAGCGAGATACTTTGTCAGTGGATGGCTTGGTATTGAATTTAAGAATCAAGATAACTCATTATTTGAATCTGATTCATCTCAAGGAAAGTAAATAAGCAAATCTAATCTTTTCTGACACCAACGGAGCCAAAACAGCGCATCAAATATCCATCCACACACTCTTTGAAACGTTGAACTGTTCATGAAATTCCAAAGTTCTTATTTTGAGCAGATTTAGTCGCACCGTTTGTCTCTTGGATGAACATTAAAGTTTGAAGTTTTCTTTTCTTTACCTTCGCATTGAAAATGCGGAAGGTAATGTTTTGATCGCCGTGTATTTATTTATTTATTTGTATGCGTGTTATTCGCATAAGTAAAAAAGTATTAAACCGAATTGCATGCAATTTGGTGGGATGATTGGTTATTATCCGGGAACCATTTGATTAGATTTTGGGATCGATCGGGTCAAAGGTCATGGTCAAGGTCATGAAAAGGTCAACGTCTTCTTTTTATCATAGCACGGTCAATTTATATCCAATTGGCATGCAGCTAATGCCAAAATGTTTATAATTCAATGCCCAATCTTGTGATATGTGAAGGTATGCGCTCTACCGAGTGCCCGTTCTAGTTTAATTCATGTTTTTTCCTAAATTTGTCGTTAATGGATTATCATCCATGTCCTTGTGGTCTCTGTTTCTCTCTCTCTTTCTCACACACACACACACACACACTACACTTCAGCAGAGTGATTAGTTGTATTTGGACTCAGTGACAGTTGGTGGCGAAACACAAAATGGCGCTTTACCAATAGAGCGCGAGATTGTTAATTACAGTTATTATACATGTCACCCCCCCCAAAAGCAACATCCACACACACCAACACGTGCAGTCACTGTACAACCCCCCCCCCCCAGTCCGACACGCCATGGTGCAGCTCCCTAAACGTGCACCTGTTGACACAGCCGGCCGCGGCGGAACACTGGCCTCCCTCTGTCGACGCCACCGACGGGAATCAGACTCACAGTCATGCGCCGCCGCCGCCGAGGAGCGGCTCGTGGCGGCGGTCGCTCTCACTCGGTGACGAATGTCTTCCTTCATCAGACTCAAAAAACATCCCCGGGCACCGGAGAGAAATAAAAAAAAAAGTCTTTTAAAGTTAGAAAAATGTTCTCGTTTTTTTTGTCGTTGTTTCTTGTTGTTTTGGACCGTGTGTGTATTTATTTTGTGCCTCGCGGTTCTGGCTTTAACCGTTCATGCGTCCCCCCCACCCCCCATCTTCCACGAAGTCTTTGAACACATCGCCGTCTCGCTGTGAGCCTGCAGACAGATACAGAGCGCAGATTGAGACGTAGAGGCCGGATAGCATCGGGCGTTGTGTGTCTACACAACAAACCAGCTGCCAGGCGACAAACAACCAGCACACACACTTACATTGTGCAGACGTTGAAGATTGTGTATCCATATTGATATCATAAACACACTTTAAAGGTCCTCCTCCGTCACGCTCAAGTCTGACAATTTACCTCAGAAGTAAAAAAAAAAATAAAAAAAAGGATTTAATTGTAAAATGATTTATTAGCAAACCTCAATTAGCAAAAATGTTCATTCCTAAATTGAACGTACATAGCATGACACCAAAAGGCGGCTTCATGATCAAATCCAGAGCAGCGCTGTGTCTGAGGCGGTGTAACGATGGTCAGATTGTGGGATGATGGAGGAGGAGGAGGACACGCAGTCTGACAATCAGCAGCCTCGCCGTCTCTCTTCTCCTTATTGCCATCTGTCTGTCGGCCATGTTTGTTTCTCTCAGTCTACGCCACAGGTGTCAAACACAAGGCCCGGGGGGCCGAATCCGGCCCGCCACGTCATGTTATACGGCCCCTGACGGCTTGAAAGACACACGATCACCTTTTCTTAAAGAAATGTAAAAGAAAAAGAAAAAAAATCGTATGCTTTTATTTTGAAATTTTCTAAATATATGGGTTTATTTATATTAGAGAAATGTTCTTATGTACGATATTTCTACACTCAAATAAAAAATAATCAAATGCAAAGAGAGTTATTTAACTATATGTTCGGGAATAGTTTATACAGTTTCAGGTACACTGGCCCTTTAAGAGCAGCCATGATGCTGAAGTAGCCACGGTGAACATGAGTTTGACACCCCTGGTCTACGCGATGTCTGCCTCCTCGGCGTCGATCCTTTTGTTTATATTTATATAATTTTTTTTTTACACAATATCTACTCTATTCTTAGCCAGATTACGTTTGTTTTTATATTTTTTAAAGTTCTGTGAGGAGCCACACGGATACTCGAGGACTATTTCAATCACCTTTACTTTCAAAGCTGTTTTAAGAAATCGTATGTACAAATTTATCTGCCCGGTTGATGACTAAAATTAAATAATCATGTTTTTATCGAGTGTAAAGTTTAGTTCTACGCGCCACCTGACATCAGTACAGCTGTCTATTCATAAGACATTCGTAGTTCTATGTATTTTATTCTATTTTAATGTTTTGTATTATCTGGACATTGAGTCTGAAACAAAAGATTGATCATTTATTACAATTGCATATATTTAAATAGTGCAAAGTCTTTGGCGATTGGACAAATGGTCGTGATGCTGGTTCTTAAATGGTTCTTGAAAAGACTTTGTGGTTCTACGACGAACCATCACCTACTTAAGAACCATTGTTTTGTTTGAGACACATTTATAGGTTCTTTGAAGAACTCTTTCAGGAAATGGTTCTTTAAAGAACCCTGGTTTGTAAGATCCTTTGTGGAACCAGAAATGGTGCCTTAAAGAACCATTTTTTAAGGTTCTTTGAGACACCTTTATAGGTTCTTTGAAGAACTCTTTAAGGAAATGGTTCTTTAAAGAACCCTGGTTTGAAAGGTTCTTTGTGGAACCGGAAATGGTTCTTCTATCTATGGCATCACTCTGAAGAACCATTTTCGGTTCCAGTTGGAACCTTCATGTCTCCGTGTCTCGGCCTCTACAGCTCATCCTGTTCGTCGAAGCAAAGACTTCTGAAATCAAATCAAATGAGAACGATGATATAAAGTATAGATATATAATATATAAAGTATAGAAATATAAAGTATAGATATATAATATATACAGTATAGATATATAATAAATACAGTATAGATATATAATGTATAGATATATAATATATACAGTATAGATATATAATATATAAAGTATAGATATATAATATATAAAGTATAGATATATAATATCTAAAGTATATATATATAATATATACAGTATAGATATATAATATATAAAGTATAGATATATAATATATAAAGTATAAATATATAATATATACAGTATAGATATATCATATATAAAGTATAGATATATAATATATACAGTATAGATATATAATATATAAAGTATAGATATATAAGGTATAGATATATAATATATAAAGTATAGATATATAATATATAAAGTATAGATATATAATATATAAAGTATAGATATATAATATATAAAGTATAGATCCAGCTCAAAAGCGCTCGCTCATCGTATCGTTTACATGGTGCCGTCTCCTCGGCGGCGCCTGAACCCTCTGAACGTTAAGCAGGACGTTGTTAACGTCGCTTCTATTTTCGCCGCTCGTCCATCCACCAACTATAACACTCGCTCATTTTCTGAGAGCAGCGCCGGCCCATCCGTCAGCTCCGTCAGCTCCGTCAGCGCCGAGTGTTTTCCCATTTGCTCGGTGAGTTAACGGCTACCTAATTCCCGCCGTTCCTTCATTCTGTGTTCACTCTCACTCCGGAGCGAGCGCCCCCCCCGTGATGACTGATGAATGATCGCCGGGGGCCTCCAAGTCTTCACTGCCCCGTCATAAGAACTGCTTCTGTAGCGAGGAGGGACACCGAGGACATCCTTCCACTGGCCTGTCTGTCTGTCTCTTTGTATGTCTCTCTGTCTCTCTCTATCTGTCTCTCTTTTTCTCTATGTCTCTCTGTCTCTCCGTCTCTCTGTCCGTTTCTCCTTGTATCTCCGTCTCTCTCTCTTTCTCTCTGTCTGTCTCTTTGTCTCTCTGTCTCTCTTTTTCTCTCTCTCTGTCTGTCTCTTTGTCTCTCTGTCTCTCTCTTTTTCTCTCTCTCTGTCTGTCTCTTCTTGTCTCTCTCCTTGTCTCTCCGTCTCTCTCTCTCTGTCTGTCTCTCTTGTCTCTCCGTCTCTCTCTTTCTCTCTCTCCTTGTCTCTCTGTCTGTCTCTTCTTGTCTCTTTGACTCTCTTTTTCTCTCTCTCTGTCTGTCTCTTCTTGTCTCTCTCTCTGTCTGTCTCTCTTTGTCTCTCCGTCTCTCTCTTTTTCTCTCTCTTCTTGTCTCTCTCTGTCTGTCTGTCTGTCTCTTCTTGTCTCTCTCTCTGTCTGTCTCTCCTTGTCTCTCCGTCTGTCTCTTTTTCTCTCTCTTCTTGTCTCTCTCTCTGTCTTTCTCTCTGTCTCTCTCTTTGTCTCTGTCTCTCCGTCTGTCTGTCTCTCTGTCTGTCTGTCTCTCTCTGTCTGTCTCCTTCCACATGTACCAGTGAGGCTTGTGTCCTCATCTATTATTTGGGTCTCTTTCTGTCCGACACATTCATTTCATTGGATTGTTCATAAACTGTGGCGACCAAACACGGCAGTTTCAGGCCAATTCAGTCCACCTTAAATGTCCGTCAGTTTCAGGCCAATTCAGTCCACCTTAAATGTCCGTCAGTTTCCGTTGGATGTAGACCGACTCTTGGACTGCATGTCCCTAAATATGGGTTTTGACAGCTAAAGGAATATTACAGGTTTTCTCAAGCACGTTTATTTTTTTGTGGAAATTTCCAGATATATTTAGGTTTTAGGTCAGTTAGTAATTGCACATTAAATCATATGGCACATTTACTCATATAATTATATAGATAAAATGACATTTCCTAAACAACTAAACTGTTTTTTAAAATTACATTTGAAGGCAAAAGTATGTGCTCCTGGATTATGTTGTAAATTGAAACAAAAAAAACGGCATTACACGACTCATTGAAGCAGGAAAATAAACTCGGTTAAGGTAAAATAAAACATTGGTTCAGCTTCAAGTTTGTAATTGAAGTTAATCGAACCTGAATTATAGTTAAATTAAAGACAAGAGCGTCTACGTTGATTGTCCGACTGCTCCTGATTGGTCACTTCGCGGCAGTGCGTTCAAAAGCTGCAGCGAATATAGAGAGTTTATTAATAAAGGCGTAACTTGAACGTCTCCTTTATTAAAAAACTTTGCCCGTCTCCTGAATCAAGTCATGAAAAAAACCCGCTCTGTGCACGTCGTAGCGTAGCGTGTTCTCCCAAAAGAGACACGGACATGTTTCGGCCAGGGGTCAGAGGTCGAGGAACAGCTCATGTAACGACGACATCACCGGAATATAATCACGTTCGACTCCAAACGACGTTCTTAATTATCCCTTTGAGTTCTTGTCTTGTCGCTCTTTGTCCTCTGATTTTAATCTCGAGCCATAACTGAGCCGATAACATCCGACTCACACACACACACACACACACACTCATTTCTTTTTTAATTCCCCTCGACGTGTTTCACAAGAGAAAACGATGTCGACGCGTCCGCTACAAGTGGCTCTCGATGTAATCTCCTCGCTGTCAACAGGCGGAGTTGGCGTCATCAGAAGCTCATGCGAGGTTACAAGGGAAGAGTTCAAAAGAGCATAACTCCATATTCAATATCAAACATTTGGCAGAGGGCCCGGTGCCAAGAAACCCAACCGCCAGCAGACGCTAAAAGCTGACCCCTCTAGTAACACCGCTCTAAGTGCTGATCACCCTGAGCTCATGCACAAGACACGTTAACGGGTGTATTATCTCAACATCTTTATGATATTTTGTTATGGCTAATACATTTTGCTGTCATGTATTTTATGAAAAGAAACCAGGAGCATGCAATGTAGAAGGAAATTGTTAATTAAATAAGGCCATATATTTAAAAAACACATGTAATCCAAGCTTATCAAATTGAATAATTTAAAATATTTAATTCTAAAGCCTAAAATATTCAATAATAGTTGTCAGACAAATTTTAAATATTGTTGTGTGGCTCGTAGGACTGAATAGTCGGAAGCTCTGCAGCCTCATTCATAACAGTGACATTTTAATTATTATTATCAATATCTTACAGAAGCATCATGTGTAATCGTCAACCTTCGTCCTCTTCTTCCCCTCCTTGTTTCTGTAATTATTCGTCTTCAGACCAAAAAAGGAAGATTTAATCTTTTCGCAAAATGTGTTTTATCTTTATTAGTGTTTTCTAAAATTGTTAACTGCTGTCAAAAAGCATCAACAGACAACAGATTAAAAACTAAAAGGAGCTCATGTGCAGAGGAATCGAGAGGACTAGATTAACCCAAAAAACACTTTATTTCGTACAAAAGGGTAACAACAAAAACAACAAGGTCCAAAAGGGGCAGGGTCGAAACAGGCAGGATCCACGATAGGAACATACAACACAGGACGACGGGAGAAAGACAACAATCGAGCAACAGACAAGGGAAAGAGTGGCACAATATAGAGGGGAGAAAACAGGTGTACGACATGGAAACAGGTGTACGACATGGAAACAGGTGTACGACATGGAGACAGGTGTACGACATGGAAACAGGTGTACGACATGGAAACAGGTGTACGACATGAGACAGTAACGAGACGAGAGTGGCTGAGGGCAGGTGCAGGGAATGAAACAATCAAGGAGACAGGAGACAGAGTAGACACAGAGTAGACAGAACAGGACCTTACACAGGGTTCTTTAAAGAACCATGTCCTTAAAGAGTTCTTCAAAGAACCTTCAAAAAATGGTTCTTTAAGGCACCATTTCTGTTTCCACAAAACCTTTCAATCAGGGTTCTTTAAAGAACCATTTCCTTAAATAGTTCGTCAAATAACCTATAATGGTGTCTCAAAGAACCTTCACAAAATGGTTCTTTAAGGCACCATTTCTGGTTCCACAGGGAACTTTTTAAACCAGGGTTCTTTAAAGAACCATTTCCTTAAATAGTTCTCCGAAGAACCTATAAAGGTGTCTCAAAGAACCTTCAAAAATGGTTCTTTAAGGCACCATTTCTGGTTCCACAAAGAACCTTTCAATCAGGGTTCTTTAAAGAACCATTTCCTTTAATAGTTCTCCAAATAACCTATTATGGTGTCTCAAAGAACCTTGAAAAAATGGTTCTTTAAGGCACCATTTCTGGTTCCAAAAAGAACCTTTCAAACTAGGGTTCTTTAAAGAACCATATCCTTAAATAGTTCTTCAAAGAACCTCTAAAGGTGTCTCAAAGAACCTTCAACAAATGGTTCTTGAAGGCACCATTTCTCGTTCCACAAAGAACCTTTCAAACCAGGGTTCTTTAAAGAACCATTTCTTTAAAGAGTTCTTCAAATAACCTATACATGTGTCTCAAACAAAACAATTGTTCTTCAGTAGGTGATGGTTCGTCGTAGAACCACAAAGCCTTTTAAAGAACCATTTAAGAACCAGCATTTTTCCGTGTGTGTGTACTTTTTGCTCACAAACTGAACATCAAGAACACTTCCCAAACTCGTCCTTCAGGTGTTTCTCGTGGTTCTCTCTGTTTCGGGCTTCGGGGACTTCCTGTCTCTCAAACGCCGCGAGCAGCTCCTCAGTCTCAGATCGTTCTGCACTCTTACTTCTTTTTGCACCTTTCTCGTAACACAGATTTCCGCTGACCTTCCCGAGGCCGTTTCCTCGACGCTCCCCTCCGGCTAATGTTTTGTCATCTGAAGCTGTGATATTATGTAAATTAGTGCGGTGGCGGGGATCGCCTGGCGGTAGCCATTCATCACCTGCTTGGCAGACGTGTGACCGCATGAGCGCCTGAGCGGGCCGTTATACTCGTATGACGTGCGGAGCGAGCATCTGGTGCAAGGGGGGTTAATTGAGGCCGATTAAGGTGATTAATAGCTTCGTTTGAAGTGTAAACACAAGACAGACTAGCTTATGTTACAGAGCAAATATTTTGCGGGGGGGGGAAAATCCATCGGTGGCAAAAAAAAAGAAAGAAGTGCAGAGCGGCTGGAGAAGGAGGCAGTCAGGTGTGTGAGTGTGTAGCACACGGGGATATTTAGGCTCTCGCATTATGACAAAATGTGTGTGTGTTGGGAAGAAGGAAATAGAGACATACTTGTGTGTGATCATTGAGGGGGAAAGAGTAATATTGACATGGAGCCGGCTCGTTAAAAAGAGCTTCTGTTTCCATGCTGCTCCATTCCGATTATATTGTCTTACAGAGAAGCTTTATGTCGTGTGTGTGTGTGTGTGTGTGTGTGTGTGTGTGTGTGTGTGTGTGTGTGTGTGTGTGTGTGTGTGTGTGTGTGTGTGTGTGAAGTGGAGGTTGTTGGTGTCGGCTGTAACCAAATCTTTGTGTTTGGTTGGTGTGGAGTGAGACGGGCAGCAGGATGAACTGGTCGGACTTCTTCAATCTCACAGGAGAATAGAAAGAGTCAAAAGATGTGTGTGTGTGTGTGTGTGTGTGTGCACACATAAAAAAATTAAGGTGCCATCTGGAACCGAAAATGGTTCTTCAGAGTGATGCCATAGAAGAACCATTTCTGGTTCCACAAAGAACCTTTTCAAACCAGGGTTCTTTAAAGAACCATTTCCTTAAATAGAACCTATAAAGGTGTACCAAACAAAACAATGGTTCTTCAGTAGGTGATGGTTCTTCGTAGAACCACAAAGCCTTTTAGAGAACCATTGCAGTTGATTGCAGTGAATACATCCCTGTCACTGGAGTATCAGTACACTTAATCTACACCATGAAAAGTAAAAACATATGATAAAGAAAACTGAGGAATTTGGTTAAATAATTGATCACATAGTTTAAAGTACATTAGATGAAAGTGGTATTAAAATTTGATTTTAATCTGACAAGATTAGGGAACGTGTCTTCGTAAAGAGCACTTGTTCTAACCAGACAAAAAGTCCTAGCAGGCACTTTTGGACTTGATATATATGTGTTGTGTTTGTTTGCGACCGCCGTGTGGAACATCCGATCTCGCTCCTGCTTTAATTTTCAATTAAACGTCAGCCGTAAGATTTATGGGAGTGCACTTTGCACTTTTTAAGTCTTTGAACTGCTTCTCCCTCCACCGAACACTTTTTTTTAAAGAATAGCTGTCCACCGAGCGTCATGATTCATGGCATCACGCAGCCCGCCAGAGCAGAGAGAGATTCAAATTGGATCGCCTTAAACTTTAGTTGAGTGCGGTCAAGAGTGTAAGAAACATGCTCCGCCTGCTCAGCAGCCACATGGACATGTAGGTTCAGACCGGCCCACGTTTACTAGTTCAGAGCCCCATGTCCAGTCTTTAGGAATACGAATGTCATGGAAATTGAATACATTAAAAAAGAAGCTGCATGTACATTTTCAACACGAACCATGATTGTAGATTGTGGTGGAAATGAATGTTCCGTTACCTTGTGGGAAATCAAAAGTACCGTAAACACGGTTATTTTATAACGCTTTATTACAGGAACGAGTTTAGAAGTAGTCAACCGTTAGCTAAGTACAAACAAGTCATGAAGACATCCATGGATGGAAGAGGAATCTCTGAGCGTCCAAGCAAGACTGTCAGAAACTCCTGCTGAGGTTCACTCCAACATCTCCGTCCTCTATACACAGAAACATGGAGGTGCCATCTGGAACCGAAAATGGTTCTTCAGAGTGATGCCATGGAAGATCCATTTCTGGTTCGTCAAAGAACCTTTCAAAGCAGGGTTCTTTAAAGAACCATTTCCTTAAAGAGTTCTTTAAGAACCTATAAAGGTGTCTCAAAGAACCTTTAACGAATGGTTCTGTAAGGCCCCATTTCTGGTTCCACAAAGAACCTTTCAAACCAGGGTTCTTCAAAGAACCATTTCCTTAAATAGTTCTTTAAAGAACCTATGAAGGTGCCTCAACGAAAGAATGGTTCTTCAGTAGGTGATGGTTCTTCGTAGAACCACAAAGCCTTTCAAAGAACCATTTAAGAACCATTATTTTTCCGTGTGGGGTTTCTGCTATCACGCCATCTCAAACTTGTCGACACTTTTCCTTGAATGCTCGCGACTCCCACCCGAGCGCTCGGCCTCTACCAGCTGTTATTCTAAAAGGTCTGTGAACCAGACATCAAAACATGGTTTTATATGTCATTAACTCCTCTATTCTCTCCAGTTTAGGCCTCGGAGAGAGAGAGAGAGAGAGAATCAATCACTTGATAGAGGGTGCCAATATGTTAGAATATGGGGGGTGTACAGATCAGAACATGAATAACATCAACGTGGATCAGATTACTACAGTGTGGTCGAGGGAATTGTTTCGAGTTTGGGTTCCAGTATTTTTTCGAAAGAATAAAATCCAAACCAAGCTGGGTAAATACTGCTTTAATGGCCGCGCAGCTGTTATTGCATTTATGTTATTGCTGCCACACTTGGGCTATAAAGTTCCTGAACTGGCCTTGGCATGTGCTGGTTTCATCTTATCAAAGGTGGGAGATCCATGTCCGGGATGCGGAGCTATAAAGGTCATGCATTCTCTGCAGTGAGGGTTTGGGAGTGATGGGTACTGATGAGAGAGAGAGAGAGGGGAAGTATCAAGCATCGACATCAGCCCACACAAACTGATAGCACTTACTGCTTTTAAATGTAAAATGAAAGAAATGGAGGAAAGTCCCAAAAAATTTCAATGTTTCTGAAATTAACTCGGTTATGTCACCGTCTCGTTTTTTGTCACTTACATTTTTTATTCATTTTGGTCATATTAACATGAAACAAATCTAAAAATGTCAGACATAAACAAAAAAATATATACACCCATATATAAATATACATACATACACATACATATATACATACACATGCACACAAAAAACAGGACACAATGATATATATAAATATATACATAGACATACATACACATGCATACCCATACATACATAAAAAACACACATACCCCAAAAAACAAATGTCACCGTCTCTTAACTTTTAGTTTCTTTTAACTCGTCATATTCTGTGTTTTTTTGGTGTAACTATGTGTTTCTTTTGTTGCTGCCTGTCTTGTCCAGGTTATCCCCAAAAAAGATTTTTTTAAAATCTCAACGGGTTTCACCTGGCTAAATAAAGGTTAAATTAAAAAAACAGAAGATGTCGACATATGTAGTGTTATGGCACAACAAAGGTTTCAAAAAAGAAAAGAAAAGAAAGAAGAAGCTGTTCTAATTTTGTGGAAGTATAATACAGCTAGAAAATATGTAATTTCAAAAACAGAATGTCAAGGTCGCTCTGAGGTGCTGTATCACATCGTGTTTTTCCGGAGAGAGAGAGAGAGAACGTACGCTCTTGCGGTCTCTAATACTGCAGAGGTAGTCCTTTGGCGGCCAAGCGGCACCATGTGACGGTAACCGGATCGCCACACAGCTGCAGCCGGCGGACACCATCGTGGTCCCCAAGGCTACTGGAATAGCGACACGCAAGCACACACACACACACACCCACACACACACACACACACATGTACTGTACGTGCACACGGCAGCGTATGGAAGAAAAAAAAAAAACCTTGAATAGTTTACAGGATGGAGGGATAAGTGGGGAGGTGCGGGAGATGAACTCGACCCCGCCTGTTTCAAAGATGTTTTTAAAGCTGCAACGTTTTCTGTAGTCCAAACTGCGGCGGGCAGGGTTACACGCGGGGCGGTCTTTGTAAAGGCGTGTTTGTTCTTCGGTTAAATGAAGGGTGGCGGTGGTCAGACGGTCAACTAGGAATGTCTCTGTCAGAGGGAAGACCAGACTCTTGTTCTTTTATCAAAGCCTTTTTCATTTTCTCTCAGCTCTGAAGGACACAGCTGTGAACGCATAGAGCCATCGAGACAAAATGGCTACTTACGACTTGCAAACAGGCCCGACACAATAAAGGTAAATTATCACTTTTAACAGTGACATAACCCAATAATTCAATTTGGGCAAATATTCGACAGAGTATGATACATTCTAAAGGGCACACATTCTTATTGAACATAATGTCATAGTGTCTTATTTTGAAGGCTCTGTCTCTCGTGTCCTCTGTTTCCCTGCACTTCCTGTCCCTGTGATTGTCTGCCCTGTTCCTGATTGTTTCCACCTGTGTGATTGCTAGCCCCGCCCTCATTGTGTCCACCTGTGTCTCGTTCCCCGCTGTCCAATCACCTGCTTCCGTGTGTATTTAAACCCTGTTAGTCTCATTCTGTGGAAATGTTGTTGGCATTTTGGTCAAATCTCTCTCTGGCTACGACATCCTGACACATAAAGATTATATAGATAAATATCCAGAGCTTTTCAACTTCTTATCTCCCTTGAGTGAATTTCATTACATTTCCATCATGTGACCTATGTATTGAATTGTGCTTACATCATGACGGGTGAGATTGTACCCGCTGTCTCGGCTCAAAGAATTTCTTTCCCCCACAAAATATGTGTGTTTACGATCAAGTGACAAAGCCCTCTCGTGGTTGTCGTAATTATGACTGGAGCGAAGGAGGAAGTATAATTATAATATGTATAATCAAGATGGTGTGGATGAATGGGTCAATAAAACATCAGATTTATACCAGACAGCATTTATTTTGCTGGAGCAGCTGATTTTACTCCTTTTTTTGTTGCATTCTCGTCGTTTATTAAGTATTTTTTTATGTGACTTTCATTATTTAACGGTTGCAACAAGTACGCCAGATAAAGAAATGGGTCTAAAAAAAAAAAGACTTTAAAAATGACTTTTTGCAGTTATTACAATAAGTTTAATGTCTTACTTCCAACCCTGCTTGTTAGTTTAATCTGTAAATAACGTTAAAATGATTGATTAAAGGCTGGAAGCTCACCTAAATTAATCGACTTCATGGCTGTAGCTTCTATTTCTAATTATTGGCAAGAAAGTTAAATATATATCCCAAAATGTCAATATCCTCCCTGAACTATCATAAAGACACACACATACTCGCTGTCTCTCTATTGTACAGGATATGATCCAGATATTAAATGAGTATCCAGTGATGTTAACTTTCATAAATGTATCCAAACGTATTTATTGTGTAATTGAGTATTGGAGTAACCCCCAAACATGATAAAACTACAATAGTGAAAAACAAATCTAGCTAACGTATCCTCATACAACGGTTCTTAGGATATCGTACATATGTATCCTGTCTTTTTATTTTGAGAGGTCATTGTGTCACATGTAGATGATTGCTCATCGACTGAAGCGATGCCGCACTAAAGACGCTTTCATTACTCGTCTGTGTGCGCGAATCAAAGCAAAAAGTCTCAAACACACACAGCTGTAGCGTAACGTTACACCAGTGGCTCCCGAACACCACGAGCACAGGGCTGTTGCGGGGCAGGGTGGGACAGGAGAGAATCCAAGGTGCGTGGTAAGCCGGCAGAAACATTTAACTCTCTCCTCTGAAACCCTCATACTCGATGTTGTAATAAACCTAAGGAATGCTTCCTGCAGAGTAATAAATGTTCATCAGCACACCAACGTTAGCAGCTGGAGAAATGAAATATGATAATAAATTAAGCTGTGCAAGAAACCCAGGTATTTGTTCTTTGAGAAAGTAAGTTTCATGTTGTCTTGACTGAGGGGAAAAAAGTTAATTAATGATGCACCGGAAGTTTGTTACATTACTAAATTAACTCCAAGTGAACAATTTCTATAAAAAAATCTGAAACATAAACAATAAATATCTCACTGCCAATAAGTTACTATTAGCTTGAACAGTATCTTAATTTAACAGTTGTATAAACTGGATTATAATAATACAAATACAGTTTTGTATTTATTGTGCAATTGAGTATTGGAGTAAACCCCAAACTGATAAAACTACAATAGCGAAAAACAAATCTCGCTAACGTATCCTCATACAACGGTTCCTAGGATATCGTACAAAAAGGTACTTCTCATCTTTTGTGCGTTTTCCTCCAAAACACAGCAACATGTGTCAATTTCAACCCTTTACGTGCATTTATTTTCAAAATAAACTTCCATCTTCGCAGAAAACTACTTAGGTGTAGCAAAAAAAGATCTTGCTAACGGTTCATCAGCAAACTCATTCGCTCATTTTGGTCACGATAGAAAAAAATCAGTTATCAACTTTATTCAAAAGATGGATTTGTACCGTTGACTGCCGGCTTCAAAACTCTTTTGTGAGGTTCAGTTTTCACTTCAACAGAGGAGGTTAACGACAAGTGAATGTAGCTAACGAGATACTGTTAGCTTCCTCCATTTCGGAACTCTTCGTCTCCTCAAAGGTGAACGCTGTCTCGACCGATTTCTGTGAATAGTCTATAGCAATCACCAGTATGATGTAACAATCTTGTCTTAAGCTTTGCCTTACACACAGACAAATAATGGTTCTTTAAAAGGTTTTGTGGTTCCATCACCTACTGAAGAACCATCACCTACGGAAGAACCATTCTTTTATTTGAGGCACCATTATAGGTTATTTGAAGAATTCTTTCAGGAAATGGTTCTTTAAAGAACCCTGGTTTGAAAGGTTCTCTGTGGAACCAGAAATGGTGCTTTAAATAACCATTTTTGTAATGTTCTTAGAGATAACTTTATAGGTTCTTTGAAGAACTATTTAAGGAATTTATCTTTAAAGAACCCTGGTTTGAAAGGTTCTTTGTGGAACCAAATATGGTTCTTCTATGGTAACACTCTTCAGAACTATTTTCGGTTCCAGATGGCACCGTCATGTTTCTGTGTGTAGTAATCCAAAAAAAATCATATCAATAAAACTAATGCTGCTGGTTCATGAGGACTTTTATGACCACTTGTCTTTAGTTCAGATGCAGCCATGTTGAGTGGACCAACGAGATCATCATTCTAATTTGTCCTGTCAATTCAAATTCAGTATGTCAGAAACAGAGTCTTTATCAACCTGGAGAGTTCATCATATTATCCAAACCTTCTATAATAACGATATTGAGTTCACACCAAGACGTGCTTTTCATTTAGCCGACTATCATTCTGTAATTCTGAGAGCTGGCAGCGCGATCAAAGGCTTTCCACTGAACCCTGATACTAAATGTTGCTGATGATCTGTCCAAGAGGGAAAGCTAAGACTGACACCAAGATCATACCGAGCAACTAGAGAGGTCTGGCTGCCTCATTGAGGTCTTAGAGGGAGTCCAAAAATGCACTTGCATGAGAATTTACCTTCCCTGCACATCTGCCTTGGCACACAGCTTGTGTAAACACCACAAGGTGGTAAAAGGACATGGAGGCAATGGGAAAACAAAGATCATTTTGATAGTAGGGTGATGCGTCTTGGTTATCAATGGGAAGAGGGAGAGGTGAGCGCCTCCTGTATTAAATAACAGGATGGGGGTGAATTTTTTTTTTTAAATGAGCAGGAATGCATGTAACCTCTTTGTCACGTCTCTCCCGTTTTTTCAGATCTTCTCTTTGTCCCCCCCCCCCCCCCCCCATCTTTCGAGTCCCTTCTGCAGCTGATGGGAGTGTGTGTGGGGTAAAAATATGAAGATCAGTCACCGGAGAAAAAAAAGGCCAAAGCAAAGCTTGTTCCACCCTCAACACAGCGACGGGAAATCAATCCTGCTGAAATGGAAATGAGGCACGACGAGAGCTTGAAGAGAGGGAGCACCACGGTGGAGCGACAAAAGGAAGAGGGTTTGGGGTGGGGGGGAAGAGTTTGTTCTGTTACAACTCCAAAAACATGTCTCAACTGGTTGTAACTGCTGTGTCAGCACACTGGCCTGAATCAAGTAACCCCCCCACCCCCACCCCCATCCCTCATGTTCCCTTTATCCTTCCCTCCCTCCCTTCCTTCCATCGACCTATGAAAGGATAATGTTGGTGATTACAGATCGATTCAAACCGTCAATCCAAACACCATGGAACAATAAAGCTAATCTGTCTGGCCCTGCCCACAGAAAAATGTAGGTGCCATCTACAAATGGTTCTTCAGATTCTTTGTGGAACCATTTTTGGTTCAAACAAAGAATCTTTCAAACCAGGGTTCTTTAAAGAACCATTTCCTTAAATAGTTCTTCAAATATCCTATTCAGGTATCTCAAAGAACCTTCAAAAAATGGTTCTTTAAGGCACCATTTCTGGTTCATAAAGAACCTTTCAAACCAGGGTTATTTAAAGAACCATCTCCTTCCATAGTTCTTCAAAGAACCTATAAAGGTGTCTCAAAGGACCTTAAAATGGTTCCTTAAGACACCATTTCCGGTTCCACAATGAACCTTTCAAATTCGATTTCTTTAAAGAACCATTTCCTTAAATAGTTCTTCTAAGAACTTATAAAGGTGTTTCAAACGAAAGAATGGTTCTGCAGTAGGTGATGGTTTTTCGAAGAGCACAAAACCTTTTCAAGAACCATTTAAGAACCATGATGTGTCTGTGGGTGGAACAGTCCTCCCAAGAACAGTGGAAACGTGAATGTCATTTCAGAGCGGGGGTCTCTGTCTATTAAGCCGCCGCACATCTCGTCTCAGAAGTGAACCCTCCGGGATGAAACATGGGGGGAACTACTGGATAAATGAGCTTATCCCTTCTTCCTTCGCCGGGGGGGCGAAATTGATTCATACCTCATGTGTTATTCGTCACAGAATTCATTATCAAGCCCTTTTGTGACTGTTGCTCATCTTTTCATCACCGTCGTGAAAATGGCAATTTGCAAGGAAGAGGGTTTTAATATTGTTAAAATCACTGCAGATGGTAAACAATAATAGAAAGAAGAAAAAAATCACAATTGGCACATATTCTGTGGCTTTCGGGCTCACGGCGTTGTTCTTCCCTCCGTAGCCAATCTGTCGCTCTGACTCTGTGAAGATGCAGATATAGAAAGACGTTCCGCTATGCTGCGCTAGATACGAGCAAACAAAGACACGGAGCGGCGCTATCGGCTCGGTGTTGACGCCACGAGGTCCAGAGTTGTCAAAAGAATCTGACCTCCATCTCTGTGAGATTACAATGCTGGAAGAAAAAAAAAGTTGAAAATGGATATGGATCAAATGTGTGTTCAAACTAACTTGGTCAACAAAGAACAATGTCGCCTAGGCAACGCAGGCACAGCCCCATATTTTCCATCTACCCTCATTCCAACGGATGGTGATATGAAAGTGTGAGTTATGTGATGATTGAATTTAAAGTCTTACAATTGAAATAATGCCAAGAATTAAGATTATACCAACAAATAATGTATCCATATTTGTCACATGGTAAAAAGTTAGTTAGGGTTGAAGAACTATTTAAGGAAATGGTTCTTAATGGTTCTTTAAAGAACCCTGGTTTTATAAGCTTCTTTGTGGAACCGGAACGGGTGCTTTAACTAATCATTTTTTGATGTTCTTTAAGATACCTTTAGAGGTTCTTTAAAGAACTATTTAAGGAAATGGTTCTTTAAAGAACCCTGGTTAGAAAGGTTCTTTATGGAACCAGAAATGGTTATTCTATGGCATCAATCTGAGGAACCATTTTTGTTAACCCTAACCCTAACCAAGGTTCTTTAAAGAACCATTTCCTTGAAGAGGTCTTAAAATAACCTATAAAGGTGTCTCAAAGAACCTTAAAAAATGGTTCTTTAAGGCACCACTTCTGGTTCCATAAAGAACCTCTCAAACCAGGGTTCTTAAAGAACCATTTCCTTAAATAGTTCTTCAAAGAACTTATAAAGGTTAACCCTAACCCTAAAAAATGCTAAAATATCACAGTCCTATCTGTTTTCTGTGCTTTTGGAGGGGGAAATCGACATGGGAAACCACCTTCTCTGCCTCATGATCCTCCCTCCAGTGTTTTTTCTCGTGCTTTAAGAGGGATTTCTGAGCACCTGGTTGGTTTTGACACGCAGCGCCCGAGAGATCAGCCAACCACATCTACACTTTGATTCAAAGATCAATGTGTGGGCACGAGTTCAAACATTCCGTGACTTTTTTTTGGTCAACTTTGTAATATGAATGTTCTGTACATTTCTTCTTGCATGTAAGGAGAAGATAATATGATTGATGTGAGCGGGTCAAAGCAGAACGATTTTGTATAAATATGAAAAAACGATTACAACAATTAGCATATTTTCTGTACAAAATATGCTCAATGTAGGCAGAGCATTTTTTTAATCTCGTAATCAAGTACATATATGTTTCATTGTTATATCATATTTAAAATATAACTAAATACATTTATATAAAAAGGTAAGAGGAAAAAAAAAAAAGACAAAATAATTAAAGTTCTGGAAATTGTGCATACATATTTCCCTGAACACCAAGCAGCCACGTCAAAGAAAAGTCTTTCAAAACCTGTTTTACACAACTAGCAATTTCTCGTGGGGGTATTTATTCACTCAAGAGCGATTCTTAGTCCGCACACATCAACAAAGTGCACACTGCTTTTCCATTAGCCCCGTCAGGCCCTCAGCAGAGCCTCCACCGAGAACGGTAATGGCTTCACAGCGGGGCTCCTGGCCGAGCCGCCGCGAGGGCCCTTGACCCAGTCGGCGTGAGGACCTGCCTGATCGGCAGAAGTGTCTGCGCACCCGCCCTTAGCAGTCAGAGATCTGGGCTCAAAAGTCCTGCTGTGTGCGGCGACGTCTGGCCAACCCAAGATGCCCAGATTGGATCCGAAAAGTGAGCGTGTGACGGCTGACGGGCCGGTGGAGTTTATTATTTCTGTTGGTTTCGAGGGGGTTTTGACGTGGTGGAGCCCCGACGAGGTGCCGCCGTGATGTTTGAGTATCGGTCGCGATGGGAGAGGCGTCAGCTCTGGGGAGTCTTTCTTTTCACGGCCTTGGCAGCTATTCAGACCCTCGACATCCCGTCGGAGCTCGGAGCTCTGGCATAAGAAGTCGGTTGACCTGCTCTTCAGGTGGAAGAACTGATAGAACTGGAAGTCACACTCATACAGAGGCTTATATTTAAACACGGGCACATAACCGGACGCCCCCGCGGCGGCGTGTTCCTTGTTGAGAAGACAACAGGTGGGGCTTGGAGAGGCCGGCAGGGGCGGAGGAGGAGGGTGGAGCACAGGGACGAGGCCTGAAGAGGAGGAGGAGGAGGAGAAGGAAAGGTTGCCGTGCAGCTCCCTCTGTCTCAGCTCCCGCTCCAGCATCACGTTCTCCAGCTCCTTGTCCGCGAAGGCCCGCCTCTTCCTCATCCGGCTGCTGATTGGCGGACAAGTGAAGTGCGTCCGGTCGCTCTGCGGCTGCTTCGGCCAGCACGAGGCGTCTTCCTCCGGCCGTTTGAGCCCTGCACGGAAAAAACAAAAGCCACGCTGCTGTTTTCCGTGTTCACGAATTTCATTTACCACGGAATTATTTATTATATTCCAAACTAATTATTTGTGATGTTTATGTTTGAGTACTTTGCTCTTCATTATTTTAATTAAGCAGTTGGTTAGCAGTGTCATGTTTGTTTTTACTGAGGGGGCTGTAGAGAAGATAAAAGGATTCGACTGCATGTCAGCGGGTATTAATATACACTGTTTATGAATGTGTTGTGAAATGCATGGTTATGACATCCAAGAAGAAGAACTGGTAGTTTGAGTAAAAAAAGCAGGACTTGAAAATGCAGTAGCATTGAGTAGCATGTGTGTGTTGTGAAGTGTGTGTGTGTGTAAAATGTGTTTGTTTAGGGACCTTGTGGGGACCAGTGTCTGTCTCGGGACAAGAAGCAAAAATGAAGGTGCCATCTGGAATCAAACATGGTTCCTCAGATTGATGTCATAGAAGAGCCATTTCTGGTTCCACAAAGAACCTTTCAAACCAGGATTCTTTAAAGAACCATTTCCTTAAATAGTTCTTCAAAGAACCTCTAAAGGTGTCTTAAAGAACATTAAAAAAAGGATTGTTAAAGCACCCGTTCTGGTTCCACAAAGAAGCTTATAAAACCAGGGTTCTTTAAAGAACCATTTCCTTAAAGAGTTCTTCAAAGAACCTCTAAAGGTCTCTCAAACGAAAGAATGTTTCTTCAGTATATGATGGTTCTTCGTAGAACCACAAAGCCTTTTAAAGAACCATTTAAGAACCATCATTTTTCTGTGTGTGGTATCCACAAAGTCAAACATTTATTTTGGATTGGTTTTTGGTTGAGCTCATAGAAACCGCCCTCTTGTACAGCGCTTTATTTACTATAATCTGTACATCCTGTATTTATTATGATACTTTCTGTTGCACTTCTGGTTGGATGCCAAACTGCATTTCGTTGCTCTGAACTTGTACATGTGTAATGACAATAAAGTTTAATCTAATCTAATCTAATCTAAAGCACCGGCTATACGGCTGGGAACAGGTAAACTTCAGTGAATCGATGTCCTCGCAAATCATTCAACAAAGATATGGAGCTGAATTATGTAGTCAGTGCTTTTGTCAGTGCTTTTTAAATTATGTTTTGCACTTCACAATCAGCTTTGTTGGTAAAGTATTTGTGCGCACGTGGAAGGAATTTAATGAGCGTTTCCACGGTAATGAAACGTTACCCTGCAGGATGCTCTTGGCCAGCGCGCTGGGCTCGGCCGCTCGGGCGTAACGCTGATACGCCGTCCTCCTCGATGGACCGGCACACACGGCGCCCCGCTTACCCTGCAGGGACACGGGGACCGGGGTTAGACACTCGGACATACGAATATAATACTGAGACTGAGCCCCAAAGGTTATTAAAGCAAATAGATACAGTATAGAGGCTAGCAGATCTCTTTATTGTTAAGACATTTAACAATGTGGGTTATTTGGATACTTCCTGTTGACAATATCATTTTATGGTAAGTTTGGGTTGCTTAAGTTGTTTTGGGGTTTTTTAAAATTGTTTTTCTGTTTGTCCACCCTGAAGCTCCAAGTTTAAACGTGTATATATTTTTATATATATAAAGTATTTATTGTTAAAGATAGTCCAAGACTTTCTGAATACATTAAGATGAATGGCAGCTCACTCTTGCTTATTGAAAAATAAATAAATAAATGTAACTCAAATGTTTCAAGTCTCCAAAAATATAATTCTGTTTCATAGTTATGTGTATTCTGGATTTTAAATATTTAGCAGTATTGTTGTAACACACACAAGTTGAACATGTGGTTAATAATACATTTGTAAATTGCAGTATGCACAATATTTTAAATAACATATTGTTGTGCTGCAGAGAAGTCCTGGCCTACACGTCATATTCTACACACTTCAGAAAACATCTTTTTTTGGTAAAGATCGATGCAGAAATCCTACCATTATCCTTAAAATCCTAAATTATAATCCCCATTTATATCACAAACCATATACATAAGTATTTATTGTTAAAGATAGTTAAATCTTTACAAGACTTTCTGGATAAAAGAAGATGAATAAACTAACCTGGCTCACAAACTTGCTTATAGAAAAGAAGTAACTCAAATATTCTGTTTTGTAGTTGCGTGTAATCTGGTTTTAATAAATATCCTATACAGTCTTGTATGTGATGCTCCGTGGCCATGAGATGGTCAGGATTCTATAGTTGAACATATGGATAATAATAATAATACATTTGCAATGTCCGCATTGCAGCTTTTTATTTCTAAGCAATTCTGCGTGGGAAATATTTCTTGTGCGATTCCTCTTCAGAAAATTAATACATTTTCAGAAAAGTATATGCAGAGGTATAAAGACCATTCGCTCGACTTCTGACCTTTAGTCTCACTTCCAACTCTGTTTTAAACTCATGTGTTGGGCTCATTCTGATATCACTATCTCTTCATGGGTCATCATCTCCCGGAGGTCATGGTTGCGCCATCTGTTTCTCCTCCATCACCGACCGGCCCTCCCCTGTGCTCTCCTCACCTCCGCAGCTTGCTGCCTCCTCAGGGCGACCTGCGCCGCCATGACGCGCTGCCGCTCCACCACCAGCAGGCAGCAGGCGCAGCGGCAGTCCCTCCAGCGGCAGAAGCGTTTGTGGCCTTTCAGACACGAAACGACGCCGTGGTTACGACATCGGGCGCATTTGGGGCTCCGGGTCATCTTGCGCGTCTTCGGCGGCGGCGGCGGCGCGTGGCGCTCCGGAGCCGGGACCGGGGCCGGGGCCACTGCGTCCCCGCGGCGGCCGCGGCGCTGACCGACGCATCCGTCAGGACTTGTCACGTCTTCCGTTTTGAGTACATGGAGTTTGTCCGTGGTCCCCAGCTGCAGGCCTCCTTCCAGCTGAGAGGACATCTATGACCAATGGCACCGGAATCTCCACGTTTGAATCCGCGGTGCACTTTTACGCAGAAGACTTTTACGCAAAAAGGATTCAAGGACCAAACGCGTGATTGGTCACTTACTAAATTAGAACCATGGAGGAATAAATACATGAACTATCAGAAGGGCTGATGAATGACAACAATGCAGTTGTTTTACGCATAGAACAACTGGCATAGACCACAACAGGTCTTCTTAATTGAAGTAAGCCAAGCGTTCAGAGTGTGATCCCGGGCTCCAGAGGGACTCACTCCCATTGAAGGTGTGGTGTGTCGGTGCTGCTGCTGCTACATGACAGGGTTTCACTCTGAAATGTTAAGCCTTCTCTCAGCTGCTCCTCTGACGCGGGTTCCTAGAACAAGCGGCTGGTCGACCGGGCGGGCACACAATGGCGATCTCCTGGCGCGGGACCGCGGGCAAAGGTTTTGAGGGGAAACGAGTGTGCACCGCCTCTATAAAGCCCGCACGGCATCATACCTGCCCGGTCCTGCCCGGCCCACCTTCGCGGTAGCTCTCCTATTTCAAGAGATGTGGGATCTTGCCCGACCCACATCTCCAAGTCAAAAAAGTTTATGTATATATATATATATCCATATATGTATACATATGTATTTATATATAAATATATCAGTATTTTAATATATTACTATAATGAGATTATATAATTTCTTAATATATATACATATATTAAAATAAAGATATGACAATATATACTATACTGTGTGTGTGTGTATATATATGTATATGTATATTTATATATTTATTTTTATATCTATTCATATATGTATAATATATATTTATATGTATTTATATATAAATATATCATTATTTTAATATATTACTACAATGAGATTATATCATTTCTTAATATATATACATATATATATATATTGAAATAATGATATGGCTATACTGTATGTGCGTGTATATATATATATATATATATATATATATAAAAGAGCGAGTGAGAGAAAAAAGGGAAGGCTTACTCATTCGGTGTGTCCGTAAGGGTGCATATATGTATTTGATCTCTGTGTTATATATATATCTATATATATATATATTAATTTATATATATATATATATATATATATACACATACGAGCTCTGTGTTTTACCAGACTGATACAATATGGACTAATTACTCACGTGCCTTTGGGCGAACAGCCTTGTGGGCGAATGAGAGACAGACATGTAGAGAGAGAGAGAGAGAATTACATTTTCACACTCATATTTATTCATTCTAGTGTTAAATAATTCAATGATGTAATCGCTCTCTGGATGTTTTAGTGCCAGGATTACTGGGCATGAAAGATAATAATTGAAATGCATACATATTCCCACTCAAAGCATAGATTAGAAGAGGGCTCATAACACCAAGAGTGCACTTATTCAAATGCTCACCTTTTTAGACCATGTATATAAATATATTGCATACTGCTGTGTGATAATTCACATGTGATGCAACAGATTTTCACAATTGTTATTAGTTATTAAGTTCATGATTAATACATATGCTATATTTTGACTACTGTTATTTATGCATCCAGTGAATCCCATTGGATGTTGATGCTCTGCTCCTCATCATACTTGCTGATGAAGAGCTTTGTAGTGTATACAAAGAGCTGAAGAGTCAAAATACAGTATAGCGATGGTATGAAAAGTGCGCTCCCTCCTGGTTCAAGTCTGCAATTACACCCAGGGTAGTTGTTCTCAGGGCTTACTCATTTGTATGCTTTCCATTTTGGAGAAGGTATTTCAAATAAATCTGATGTTCCCAACATGAAAACAACTAGTTATTACTGATCACTCTTCATCACAATGTAAACAGATTACATTTAATAGACGGAGCTGGTAGACATTTCATCATATTTAAAAAAAATCTTTTAGTCAGATGGCCAGAAGAAGCATTCAAACATGAAATACTGATGTCACATGACCATTATATATTATAAAACTATGATGTTACAGATATGATGTGGTATCGTTCTCCTGTTGCAAAACTCACGATAATTCATGACAGTATAGTAAAGAATAAAAAATAACGTAAAACACTTTTGTAATAATATAAAATCGAAATGAGAGTGGATATTAAAGATTGAGGCGTCGTATGACCAAAACACAACATGTTTACCACAGATATATATATATATATATATATATATAAATATGTATATTCTTAATAATAGTATACCAACGTGATGCTGCAGCTACACGGATGCTGCAGAGAGGGAACAGTCATTACTTGCATTGGTATATGCCAGAAAAACATAAACACAGGGAAAAAGGTTTAATCTAAGTATTATTATTATTATTAGTACCTCCAGCTGTGCTGTGGCGCCTGCAGTGGAGCGCATCTCTAAAAGCCGGATTGACCGTCATCGGCGGTGACGCGGCGCTCCGGCCTTTACGGTCACACGCCTCCGCTTCCTCCGTCCGACCGCGTTGCATCGCCCGCCGGCCGTGTCCATCGACTTCGATTTTGTTTCCGTGGCAGAGATGGAGTTCGACACGATGAATCAGGTTCACCTGGTCCCGCCCCTAGAGATGCTGCTATAGGCTGATAGGCTGCTGGGGGACGTTTTAGGATACACTGAGCACCTCTCTCCTCTTCTCTCTCTACTTATGGATGAATTGACATCTCTCCATCACACATTACTAACTCTGCTTCCTCCCCGGAGTCTTTGCGCCTTCACGTCTCGTAGGGTCCATTGGACCTGGCTGTGTCTGATGCCTCCTGTCATGGCTGTGCTGATGTAGTTTTTGGTGATTTATTTTTCCTGATCTGATGTGAGGTCAAAGGTCAGGGATGTCTTATGTGTACAGATCGTAAAGCCCACTGAGGCAAATTCCTAATCTGTGATATTGGGCCATACAAAATAAACTGAATTTAATTCATGTGCTGAAGTTTAGAGGAGGTTCAAGATAGGGGGGGGGGGTGTTCTCCACCACAATCCTGAGCTGAATGTCAATTCACTTCAAAGAGATAAATTAGAAAAGGCACTCACTCACTCGCCGTTGTTTCGCGGCGCCTTCACACAAAAAGGCTTTTGCACCTTTATCCACCGACTTCCAGCGAGCAGGAGCAGGAGACAGGAGACAGGAGACAGGAGACAGCTCGGCCGTTATCAGCGTGAGGCAGAGGCCGGTAAGCCGAAGGAGGTTTAACCTGCACCGTGGAGACGGTGTGAGTCCGTCAGGCCCGGTAACACCGACCTCATCGCATAAGACACAATCACGTGGTTTTGGTAGTTTTATTTTTAAATATGCAACGCACAGCGTTTGTCTGTTTTCTGTACGCGACACAAACCACCTCAAGGACCAGTTACATGAACCCGAGTTATTACACTGGTAAAGTAGTCTCAATGTAATAATGTAGTTTTATATATTTTTTAGGAAATAAAACTGTTTAAAGATCAAAATATCTCTGATATATGTATATATATATATATTGATGAAAAAATCTAAATATATATGATATATATATATCGATATTTCGATTTATATACATATATATATGAGAGATATTATATATATCAGATTTCTTTATATATATATATATATATATAAAGACATCTCTTATATATATAATTTCTCATATATATATATAAATGAATCGAAATATCTCTGATATATATATAAATATATAATATATTTAGATTTGCTATATATATATATGTATTTATAAATATATATATATATATGAGATGATATGTTCGATTTTCAACAGTTTAATATTTTTAAACCATTTAATTAAGTTTTGATGTTTAAGAGAATAAACAGACTTCTATTGGCTTTAGTGTGATGTGTTGTGCTAATGTCCATGCATATACAGGACTGTCTCAGAAAATTAGAATATTGTGATAAAGTTCTTTATTTTCTGTAATGCAATTAAAAAAACAAAAATGTCATGCATTCTGGATTCATTACAAATCAACTGAAATATTGCAAGCCTTTTATTCTTTTAATATTGCTGATTATGGCTTACAGCTTAAGAAAACTCTAAAATCCTATCTCATAAAATTTGAATATTTCCTCAGACCAAGTTAAAAAAAAGATTTATAACAGCAAAACAAAATCAAACATTTGAAAAGTGTTTCCAGGTGTTTCGAGTTAATTAGACGATTCAAGTGATTTGTTTAATACCCTACTAGTATACTTTTTCATGATATTCTAATATTTAAGGATATTTGAGTTTTCTTAAGCTGTAAGCCATAATCAGCAATATTAAAAGAATAAAAGGCTTGCAATATTTCAGTTGATTTGTAATGAATCCAGAATGCATGACATTTTTGTTTTTTTAATTGCATTACAGAAAATAAAGAACTTTATCACAATATTCTAATTTTCTGAGACAGTCCTGTATATATACTGTATATATACAGTATATTCATTATATATATTCATATATATATATATATATATGAATATATATAGGCACCAGCACCAGTCAGTCAGAACAAGCACGTTTGTGGGAATAATTCTGCTTTGTTTGGTTTATTGGTTGAAAGTGAATTCACAGAGGAAATGAAAGTGAATGGGAGAACCAGAGGAAGACCCAGAAGGAGTAAAGACCGTCTGGGTCCGTGACCACAGAGCTGCACGTCCGTCTGCGTGATGTGATGCTTGATGACCTGAAGAGAAATCCTCCAGGAGGCAGAAGTTGCCCCCTCACGCTCCATTTGAGCCAACACTACCCACAAGTCCATCCTTCCTTTATTATTCCTTTGATCTCTCCTTTATTGTGTTACTTCATAGCTTTCCTTTCCTTTTCTTTCTTCTTTTTTTCCCAGTCGTCTATATTTTTAAGCAGAATGATTAATGTAAAAATTGCTTAAGTATGTCTTTTCAGCAATTAAACCGATTGGGGATCCAAAGATAGAGGGGATGGTATGTGTTTTTAATATTTTGGACTGTTTTATTAAAAAATAACTATTTGCTACGACAGTGGTGTAGCACGGAGACCGTTTAGCATCTCTCTTCATGGCGCGACATACACATGTGTGATGTCATAGATCATGGACTCGACCGCGCGGCTGAGTAAATTAATGAAGTGTGACACGTTGGTCATGATCTCAAGAACGTTAATGAAGATCCACGAGGAGGAGGAAGGAAAATATTGTGGTTTCAAACTCATAATAATAATAATTATACATTGTTCAGATCTTAGGCTGATGCTTGGTGACCAAAATAAACAATAAAACGCCACTTTTTCACTTTTAAGCCATTAATGCTTGTTTTATGTTTTATTTATATATAATTGTCTTGTTTTAAATCAGAATGTCCTGTCTTAATGTTTTTATACATGTTTTTATTTGTTTCTGCTGTGCACACAGAACAATTAAGATGCCATCTGGAACCGAAAATGGTTCCTCAGAGTGATGTCATAGAGGAACCATTTTTGGTTCCACAAAGAACCTTTCAAACCAGGGTTCTTTAAAGAACCATTTTCTTAAATAGCTCTTAAAAGAACCTATAAAGGTGTCTCAAAGAACCTTTAATAAATGGTTCTTTAAGGCACCATTTCTGGTTCCACAAAGAACCTTTCAAACCAGGGTTCTCGAAAGAACCATTTTCTTAAATATCTCTTCAAAGAACCTGTAAAGGTGCCTCAAACAAAAGAATGGTTCTCCAGTAGGTGATGGTTCTTCGTAGAACCACAAAGTCTTTAAAGAACCATTTTTTATTCCCCAACAAAGCATTCTTAAGGCGTCATTCCCTTTGGGCCATTGGAGCTACAGGGGAACATGCCACATCACACACACACACACACACACACACACACACACACACACACACACACACACACACACACACACACACACACACACACACAGCAGGTGATGTCTAAGGAATTGAACCCTCCTTTAAAAATGATATCTCATCATGATGCGGAGGTCTTCACGGGGTTGGAGCCCCCTGACCGTCTGTGTGTGTGAGTTAACTCTTGATTTTGTCTGTTTTCAGGTTCAGGTTAATGAGCTGTTAAATAATGCAGACACAGCAGCGCCACGTCGACAGCTTCTCGTGCACGCCCCCTTTTTCTTTCCTTACCTCCCTCCCTCCCTCTTTTATTATCATTCCATCCTTTTTCCCCATCGTCATTTTGATTTCCCCTCTGCAGACAACATCTGAGCACCCATAGGTGTGGTGATCTTACACGGTCACTATATGGTTGCTCGGAGGTTTAGTTTCAAAACTGTAATAGAAAGATCCAATGTCCAGTTTGTAATGTGAAAGGTTATTTATTTATAAAGTTGGACGGCTTCCAACACAAATCAAAATAAACGTTCATTGTGCAAAAAACCTTCGTCTCTTCCCAAAAAATTGAATTAATCAAAAACATATCTTCACCTGTTCTCCTATGGTCAAGAAACTATGTGCTCCTGCCAATCTAGCAACACCTGACCCCGAGTGCTCCCCCGATTATATTGGTCTCTGTCTTAATTGACAGTGGCCCTCCGCCCCCTATGGGAGGTCCAACCAACCAAAAACAAACAAAATGGCTCTTTAAATACGGCAGTGTTGTTTAACCTTTTTTAAAGCTATTGCACATTTTTTACAACATGGTAGTTCCGAATCTGAATTTTTCTTTTTTAAATATTTCTCCATCGTACCCTCAGCTATCGCTTGAGGAAGAGTACCCTGGGCTATCGGTTGAGGAAGTGTATACCCCCGCCGCCACACTTCCAATCTCACCACCTCTTGATCCAGTGTCTTCCCGGCCGGCGTGAGAATCAAAAGGCGCACCTTTCTTTCTCTAGATATGAGATGAGATACCTCGGTGCTGCAATAACCCGCCGAACAAGAGGCTCACGATTCAGTCGCTCCCTCTACGTCAGATTGGATCTGTTCCTGCAGGTGTGTCATTGGCTCTTTTGTCTTCAAAGTTTTCTCGGGCTATCGCACCGAAAGGTTCTTTATGAATTGAATGCAATATCCCGTCACACAAAAGCCAAAGCAGTGTGTAATTACTGTAGTGTACTGAGCCTCCAGATGAAGGCGCCCTTTGGGAATGTGACTGTGGGTCAGTAGTTAGCAGGTCCGTCTATCAATCAGGGGGTTGGCGGTTCAATCCCCGCCCTAGTTGTTGTGTCCTTGAGCAAGACACTTAACCCTGAATCACTCCTTTAAAGAACCCTGGTTTGAAAGGTTTTTTGTGGAACCAGAAATGGTGCCTTAAATAACCATTTTATGAAGGTTATTTGAGACACCTTTATAGGTTATTTAATTCAATTCAATTCAGTTTATTTGTATAGCCCAATTTCACAAATTACAAATTTGTCTCGGAGTGCTTTACAATCTGTACACATAGACATCCCTGCCCCAAAACCTCACATCGGACCAGGAAAAACTCCCAAATAACCCTTCAGGGGAAAAAAAAGGAAGAACCCTTCAGGAGAGCAACAGAGGAGGATCCCTCTCCAGGATGGACAGATGCAATAGATGTCATGTGACCAGAAGGACAGATTTAGAGTTAAAATACATTCAATGAATGTGACAGAGTGTATGAATAGTTCATAGTAGGCATATTCCACGATGGAGACCTCCACGATCCATCAGGCAGATGGAGGTGGGGAGGAGGAGTGGGCGGAGTCTCAATTTAAAGAACTATTTAAGGAAATGGTTCTTTTAAGAACCCTGGTTTGAAAGGTTTTTTGTGGAACCAGAAACGGTTCCTCTATGGCATCACTCTGAAGAACCATCTTCGGTTTCAGATGGCACCTTCATTTTTCTCTGTGTAGGTAAAATATAAGAAATATTCCAATCCTCAAAAAATATAATTTAATAATAATAATTATGACAGGGTATGAAAAGCAGACAGAAATAGCCTCTCTGTTTGATTAAAATAGAACATCTGAGTTCCTCAGTTCTCTTAGACGTTTGTTTCTTCTGAGTGAGGAACTCAGCGGCTTCTGTTTCCGGTGGAGTTGATGAGGCTCATTCAGCTCCGGCCTCTGACGGATGCTTTGCGATGCAAATCACATCATTACGACAACAAAGTGTGGGATTATTCTTGGATGACTGTTTGCCCGGGGAGCTGTCATAAATGGCTACGAATGTGATTTTATTCTGGCGGGATGCACAAGGATGACATACAAGTTATTCCCAAACAGGTGGCCTTCATGTCTCTCTCTTCTGGAAGTGTCTTCAGATACTCAGTGGATAATATTAATTGACTATAGGCTATATAATAGGCTTTGAGTATTTTTTGTGAAGAGGGAGAGCGAGAGAGAGAGAGAAAGAATGAGAGAGATGAGAGAGGACATGGAAAGAGTGAGAGAGGCAATAGAAAGAGAGAGAGAGAATGAGAGAGAGAAAGAGAGATGAGAGAGGACATGGAAAGAGTGAGAGAGGCAATAGAAAGAGAGAGAGAATGAGAGAGAGAGAGAGAAAGAGAGATGAGAGAGGACATGGAAAGAGAAAGAGAGATGAGAGAGGACATGGAAAGAGTGAGAGAGGCAATAGAAAGAGAGAGAGAATGAGAGAGAGAGAGAGAAAGAGAGATGAGAGAGGACATGGAAAGAGTGAGAGAGGACATGGAAAGAGAGAGAGAGAGAATGAGAGAGAGAGAGAAAGAGAGATGAGAGAGGACATGGAAAGAGTGAGAGAGGCAATAGAAAGAGAGAGAGAGAGAGAGAGAGAGAGAGAGGCTGTGCACATGAGTGTTGAAGAGCCTCCTCTTCACCTGCCTGTGTTTGATCATGATGCGTTCAGGCGTCGGAGGAAAAAGGCATATCGTGGGTTTCCCTGCGACAAGCTGCACGACTCCACCGCCCCGCCGCCGCTCTGCGATGATGAAGGTGCCTTCTCGTCTTCGCTCTCTGCCGGCTGAACGTATGGAGAGCGTCACACACAGGCGCTCTCACGCTTCACCGTTTCCTCCATTAAATCGACTCGTGAATCAAATTAGCTTTCTGTCCTCGTCTTGTCACTTTTCTTCAAAGGCGCTTAGCAACCGGCTCCGTGGCCCCCGATAAGACGCCATGGAAGGAATAAATGGAATAAATAATAATAACAACGTCTCTCGCTGGTGGGAGAAAACTCCTAATCAGCATCTCCTGTGGCGGCTGGGAGACGTCGTCCGCATAATATACAGAAATATTCCATTTCCACTTTACCGGGTCCTAATTGTTGAAGGATGCCCCCCCCCCCCCCACGGATAATGATGGCATGCCATTCTCCATATGGGAGGGTCAGCATGAGATAGAGACGGAGGGAAAGAGAGAGAGATGAGAGAGAGAGGACATGGAAAGGGTGAGAGAGGGCATGGAAAGAGAGCGAGAGAGGAGGACATAGAAAGGGAGAGAGATGAGAGAGGACATGGAAAGAGCGAGAGAGAGGACATGGAAAGAGCGAGAGAGAGGACATGGAAAGAGAGAGAGAGGACATGGAAAGAGAGAGAGAGGAGGACATGGAAAGAGAGAGAGAGGAGGACATGGAAAGAGAGAGAGAGGAGGACATGGAAAGAGAGTGAGAGAGAGGACATGGAAAGAGAGAGAGAGGACATGGAAAGAGCGAGAGAGGACATGGAAAGAGCGAGAGAGAGGACATGGAAAGAGAGAGAGAGGAGGACATGGAAAGAGAGAGAGAGGAGGATATGGAAAGAGAGAGAGAGAGAGGACATGGAAAGAGCGAGAGAGAGGACATGGAAAGAGAGAGAGAGGACATGGGAAGAGCGAGAGAGAGGACATGGAAAGAGAGAGAGAGGAGGACATGGAAAGAGAGAGAGAGGAGGACATGGAAAGAGAGAGAGAGGAGGACATGGAAAGAGAGTGAGAGGAGGACATGGAAAGAGAGAGAGAGAGGACATGGAAAGAGTGAGAGAGAAAAAGAGAGAGAGGAGATGGAAAGAGAGAGAGAGAGAGAGAGTAAGCACTGAATAAATGAAAGCTATCAGACGTTCTTTCCCCCCCTCATCTTCCTCCTGACAGTTGAACAACAACGTGTGTTTTCCGGCTCCAGCGTGTGAGAAGAAATGGAATAAATAGATAAATAAATAAATAAATAAATATGGCGTGAGACAAAAGAGGATCGGACGTCACGGCTCTTCTTCACTTTGAAGACGAGCGCAGACGAGACTCACTCGGAGCCGCCGTGGACTTCAAAAGACGTGAAGTCATATAAACAAGAGGCATCAACTGAACCACACACACACACACACACACACACACACACACTTGCTTGTAGTTGTCCATCGAAGCCGATGATGACGTCCACTTCTGACTTTCAGCGGTGAGTTTTCTGGTGGCTGTATAGTCCTCTCCTGGATCCACAGGTCTTGTCGCAGGTGGGACATGCGTATGTAGTAGTGGTGGTCCTGGCAACCTTGGTTGTTTTTCTTGTATGCCTTCTTTCCTGCCTCCTGGCTGTCCTGTCCTCCTCCAGTGCTGTGGTCCCGTCTTGGCACATCTGACGCCAGGTGTTACGGTCAGCAGCCAAGCCCTCCAGGTCCCCTGGTCTGATTTTACATTTCTTTAGCGCTGTTTTTATCTGGTCTTTATAGCGCTTCTTCTGCCCTCCAGCAGAGCGCTGGCCTTGGGCGAGCTGGCCATACAGCACTTTGTGAGGCAGCCGATTGAGGGGCATCCTTATAACGTGCCCCAGCCACCGTAGCTGGTAGTGGGTGATGGTGGCCTCCATGCTCCTACAGCCTGCTCTCCTGAGGATCTCGGTGTGTGGCACTCGGTCACGCCAAGTGATTCCTAGCATTCGCTGGAGACAGCGGATGTGAAAATGCTCCAGGGACTTCACATGGCGGCTGTAAGTGACCCAGGCTTCACAACTGTACAGGAGGGTGGTGATGCACACTGCTTGATACACAGAGATTTTTGTATGGAGATATAAGTTCTTGTTTTGAAAGACCCGGCGCCTGAGTCTCCCAAAGGCAGCTGATGCTTGTTTGATTCTGTTCTGGTCCTCATTGTCGATGTTATTGTCCTCAGAGAGGATACTCCGAGGTATTTGAATGATGGTACTACAGACAGATGCTTATCATTGATGCTGAAGATGGGTGGCGTGGGTGGGATGTTGGTGCTCCACTGACAGACTACCTCTGTTTTGGTGATGTTGATGGTCAGCCCCATCCTGCTGTAAGCCTTCACAGCTGCATCCAGGACAGCCTGGAGGTCTTGTGGAGTGTGAGCCACCAGAGCGCAGTCATCTGCATACTGCAGCTCAAGGACCCTCACTCTGTGCAGCTTGGTGGTTGCTTGCAGCCTCCTGATGTTAAAGAGGTTGCCATCGAGCCTATAGACTACTGTCACCCCGCTGTTGTCCTCAATTTCCTTATGGAGAAGCTGGGTGATGCATAGGAGGAAGATGTTAAAGAGCACTGGTGCTAGTACACACCCCTGCCTGACCCCTGTGCACACAGGGAAGGAGGCAGACTCTTGTCCTCCTATTGTCACCCTAGCATTCATACCATCATGAAACTGTCGGAGGATGTTGACAAACTTGTTAGGGCATCCAAACCGGAGCAGGATGTCCCACAGTAGGTCTCTCTGCACAGTGTCGAAGGCTTTGGAGAGGTCGACAAAAGCCATAAACAGGTCTTGATGTTGCTCCCTGCACTTTTCCTGAAGCTGCCGGGCTGTGAAGACCATGTCGACTGTACTCCTGTTCTTCCTAAAGCCACACTGTGATTCTGGGAGCAATGCCTCTGTGATGTTGTTGAGGAGCCTCTGCAGCAGCACCTTGGCCAGGACCTTACCAGCAACAGCAAGGAGTGCTATACCCCTGTGGTTGCCACAGATGGTCTTGTCACCTTTGTTTTTATATATAGTGACAATTTTGGCATCTCTCCATTGTTGTGGGATGTTTTCATCAGCTCATACTTTAGTGATGTGTTGATGTAGCGCTCTTGTACAGAGGTAACCACCATGTTTAAGCAGTTCCGCAGGGATATTGTCCATGCCAGGAGACTTGTTGTTCTTCAGAGAGCGGACGGCTGACAGGACCTCCAGGAAGGTCGGGGGTTGGTTAAGGTTGTCAATCGGTGGAAGTTCAGGCAGTTGATCCAGGATGGTGCGGTCTGCTTTAGAGTCCTGATTAAGCAGGGTATTAAAATGTTCAGCCCACCTCTCCAGTATACTGCTCTGGTCTTTTAGGACTCTGAGCCCATCTGCGGTTTTAACAGGAGTGATGCAGTGGTTTGTTGGGCCGTAGATAGATTTGACTGCATTGTAAAAGTTATGCATATCATTTCTATCAGCGAAGATTGGATTTCCTGTGCCTTCTCTGTCCACCACTTGTTTTGCATTGTCCGTAGGGTCTTTTGCACTTCACGCCCGCCCTCTGCCATTGCTGTCTGGCGGTGCTCAATGAGGGGTTTTTCAGGGTTGCCTGGTGTGCTTTGTGCATGACGTTCAGTGAGTTACGGATGGTGTCTGAGTTATTGTCAAACCAGTCCTGGTGGTTTTGGTCTTATAGCCGATTGTGTGGGCTGCTGCTTCATGAAGGGCTGAGCTGATAGCGGTCCACTGTAGGTCTGTGTCATTCTCTCCTCTCAAGGTGAGTTCAAGCTCTTCAAGTTTTTCAGCCACGGAGCATCGGAACTCATTTCTTGTGCTGGTATCCTTCAGACGGGCACAGTCTAAGCGTCTCCCACTGACCCCACGTATCCGCATGGGGGCGACGCTCATGTGGACTTTGGCCACGATCATCCTGTGGTCTGTCCAGCATTCTGCACCTCTCATGGCCCGGCATATGAGAACGTCTTTGATGTCACAACGTCTCACGATGACATAGTCAATCAGGTGCCAATGTTTAGAGCGTGGGTGCATCCATGATGTTTTATATTTGGTCTTTTGCTGGAAGATGGTGTTGGTTATGGTCAGGTTGTGCTCAGAGCAGAGTAAGTAATCTCATGCCATTTGAGTTGGCCTGACCAATACCATGCCTGCCAAGCACTCCTTTCCATATCCTGTCACTCTGCCCCACACGAGCATTGAAGTCCCCAAGGAGGAGGATCTTGTCGGTCTTGGGGATCTGGTGGAGAGCCTCATCCAGTGACTGATAGAATGAGTCTTTAACCTCAGTGTCGGATGGCAGTGTTGGCGCATACACACTAAGAAGTGTAGCAAAGCGGTTCTTCGCCAGGGGGATACGGAGGGTCATCAGTCTTTCACTGATGCCCACAGGTGTTTCAGTGAGTCTTGGTAGCAGTGTGTTCTTGATGGCCAGTCCCACACCGTGCAGATGTTGTCCACCTGGAGGATAGCCTTTCCAGAAGAAGGTGTAACCAGACCCTTCCTCTATCAGCGACCCTTCATCAAGGAGCCTGGTCTCGCAAAGTGCGGCGATGTCGATGTTGTAACGCCTCAGCTCGGCCGCAATCAGTGCTGTTCTTCTGTGAGGTCTTTCGGTTCTGCCATAGGAGTCCAGGAGGGTTCTTACGTTCCATGTTGCCAGTTTTAGGTTTTGGGTTTTTTTCCTTCTGTTTCGACCGCAGAAGTGGAATGACCCGACAGGTGCGGTAGCCTGTCCAGGTGAGAGTTGAGTGGGCATTTTTTAGGCCACCTTTTCTAGGCCCCTCCTCGGATTGAGGTGAGCAGTGTGGTCCCTAAATAGGGGCTGCTCAGTCACACAGGGTGCTGCCGAGATCAGCTGCCACTCAGTCCCAGCTGATAGCGACCAATATCCTGTGCCGCTGACGTGCAGGGCTCTGACTAGAAGCTCCCAGTCTATTCAAACCTGCTCCCGTCGCCAGTTGCCCCAACGCCGCCAGTCTTCAACCAGATGTGGATCCAGAGTATTCACCGTGGTCAGAGGTGGATACCTGCAAAGAGATTATTTAGAGTGCCGTTGGAGGCGCGCTATCCCCAGTAGCACTATCTTCGCCATGGTGAGGTAAATCTGGTGGCATGGGTGAGCCCAGGACGACCAGTTCCCCATCCTGGCTGCAGGAGGCTGCCGGGTCCTGGCTGTGTTTAGGCCCGCCTATTGCGCACCGCCAGCGCATTGCTTTTCTGTCGGGGTCTGCTCCTTAGCCCTGCCTCAAGAGGCTAACCCACAAGGCAGTGGGGCTATTTGCCCATAGCTGGGGCAGTGGTTGATGGGTGCCAGGGCGTGTCCACCTTGTGGTGGGCCTGCACACCGCATCTCTGGGGCCCACTGCTGCTCCGAGATCCCCTGCAGTTTAGCCTGGGACCGCAGGGTACCCAGTTACCATGTGTGGCCACGAGGAGGCACTGCAGGAGTCTTGGTGGTGGAGAGGCTATGTACTGGCAGAGGAGACTTACGCTCTCGGCTCCTCTTTTCACCCCCTATGAGGGAGCTAGCCAGCGGCGGTAGCTGAAAGCAGAGAGTTGCAAGCAGAGGGCAGCATGCAACATGCAGCATGCACTAACTACAAGCACTTCTGCACTACTGCACTAGACGCTTCACAGCCACCCTGTGTGATGACACACACACACACACACACACACACACACACACACACACACACACACACGTGCCCATCAGTTATTTCAACCAAGAGGGGAAAGACTTGATTCTGTGTTTATTTATGAATCAAAAACAAGTCCTGCTCACAGTTTTGGCTTTTTGTGAAGCCATGCGGGTGAAATTATGTCGATTAATAAAGTGGCTCACAGCCTGGACTCAAGTTTAGACACTAAATATGTGTTAGAGTTATATATTTGATATTAGTGTTTAGTTATTTTATTGACAAGCAATATTGTTTAATCATTCAGTTTGTTTTGCTTATTTAAGTTAGATATTTTGATATATTAGAATAGATTTGTCCTTGTTCTAGTTTATAGTTTAGTTGAATTCGTTGTTGTTGTTTAGATATATTTAGTCTTTTGATTCTTCATTTCTTCTCTAATTGGGTGACACTATGGGCACCTGTGGTTATATGTAGGAGTAGGCAGGTACAGGACCAGCATGCACCTGGGTAGGCCTATGGAGAGGCAGCGTTAGGAGTTCCTTTGTTCTTTTGTTTGTTTTGTTCAGTTAAATAAATGATTAAAAAACAGAATCCTGATTGGACGACGCTTTCTTTCTGTGTAAACCACAAACTCACAGAGCGTCAGTGGCAATTTGATTTATGTTTGTTTATGATTTATTGGACATATGTCCACTACGTATGGTTGAAAATGAAATGCTCTCCCCCGTCACACAACATATTTAAAGTCATGGCGTTCCAATGAAGCTGCAGGAGCGGATCTCTACGGTTTGAACACAGCGGAGGACGCGTCGCGTCACGCGGACATCAGTATCTAAACACGAGCTGTACGTCCCTGTTGGGGAGAGATGGTTGTAGTTGATCGATGTGGCTCCTCCCATCAGGGCGGGCGGGGGGGGGGGGGGGCGCTCCTCATCTGAGAGGCGTGGATGGCTATTAATAGTGACATGGAATATCAGTGTGTGTGTGTGTGTGTGTGTGCAGGAGTGTGATCCATTATGTTGCATAGCCATTTTGACTGACCACACACAGAAAGATTGTTCTTAAATGGTTCTTCAAAAGGCTTTGTGGTTCCACGAAGAACCATCACCTACTGAAGAACCATTCTTTCATTTGAGGCACCTATATAGGTTCTTTGAAGAACTCTTTAAGGACATGGTTCTTTAAAGAACCCTGCTTTGAAAGGTTCTTTGTGGAAACAGAAATGGTGCTTTAAAGAATCATGGGGGCCTCAAAGAACCTTCAAAGAATGGTTCTTTAAGGCCCCATTTCTGGTTCCACAAAGAACCTTTCAAACCAGGGTTCTTTAAAAAAACATTTCCTTAAATAGTTCTTCATAGAACCTATAAAGGTGTCTCAAAGAACCTTCAAAAAATGGTTCTTTAAGGCACCAATCCACCAAGAATGGTTCTTTAAGGCCCCATTTCTGATTCCGCAAAGAACCTTTCAAACCTTATAAAGGTTCTTTGAGACACCTTTATAAGTTCTTTGAAGAACTCTTTAAGGAAATGGTTCTTCGTGGAACCAGAAATGGTTCTTCTATAGCATCACTCTGAAGAACTATTTTCGGTTCCAGATGGAACCTTCAAAGCTACACACATATTATTTATTATTATATATTTCACATGCATAAGCTTGAACCTTTAATAGATACTATTATAGTTATAGCACACGATAATGTTGTTACATTATTTCTCTTTTCGAAGCGTCCGTATATGGTGCATTAACAGTTAATTAATGATTAATAACAACATATAACCTCCGCTGCTATGTTCTTCATCGGTTTATGATGTTGTGATCTATGAATAAATAATAAATGCATCTCAGGAATTGTATCGTCATTGCGAGTTTAATGAACACCCACTTTATATTTTAAATAAAATATTTAATTGTTATGATTACGACTGTGTTTTCTCAGATAAGATCACAAAATAATGTATAAATGTGACCGTTTGATTGTGAGACTAAATAAATGCACAAGCTACCAGTGTGTAAGTGATATGATCCATTGATGTGCTCGCGTTGCCTCGGCAACGCTATTGGACCAACTGATGTATGGCCTTGTTGTTTCATCTTTAATCTGCAAAGGAAAAGAGAGAAAAAAGACGATGAACATAAGGCAAGAGTTAGAGAATGGAGGGAGTATAGGGGAGATCCACAGGGAGATGAAATGATAAGAATGGAGAGATGAAGGGGCTGGAGGCTGAGACTCGAAGAGGAAGAGGAGGATGTAATGGCTAATAACGGGAATAAGTTGGCGCCGCTGACACATGGATAAGAAAATAACTGCAGTGCGCTAATAAACACCGTGAGAGAGAAGACATATTGGACCATGGATTTGTTTTAAACGAAATGTTCAAGTATAAATGTGCCTTTTTAATTAATTGTTATATCTTAAACAAGACATGTATGTCATATTTAATTAATTCTTATATTATTGTAACTATAGAAATAATGACAATATATTTCATTATTACCTTCGCATTGAAAATGCGGAAGGTTATGTTTTGATCGCCGTGTATTTATTTATTTATTTGTATGCGTGTTACTCGCATAACACAAAAAGTGTTGCAATGGATAGACGAGGGACGGTTTGAGGAAAAGGTGCTAGGGGGTAGACAAAGGAGAGATGGAACATAGGGAACATGCTGAGGAGGGTGATATTCAGTGTATTTGCGCGTCTGTGTTTGTGTGCGTGCAAAAAAAATTACATAAAAAAGACCAAAAGCTGCAGGGGAATCCACGACTGTGTACCGGGTTGCATGTTTGTACCATGTGACTCATTTTGACACGCGGCTCTGCAGACGCGACGCAGGACACGTTAAAGTCTCCAACAAGTCTCCCAGGCAAATTTGAGTTCCTGAGCGAGTCTGCTAATATTTTAGTGAAGTGAGGTTTTCCTCTGAATGAGATCTATGAGACAAAGCCCTGACTCTTATATTCCCCAGGACAGGAACATCCAGCATGCTGCACTTCCATTTTATCTCCATAATCTACACATTTATATCCTTATTTTTGGTGCTGGAGATGGGTTCTGTCTCTTGCAGCTGACTCCGTCGACACCACTGCTGCCAAAGGCCCGGTGCAATATGATTTATTGTGTTTATCGTGATGACAAGTCAGCGTCAGAGATGAAGAACGCAAGCAATCACACTGGCAGATACAAAGAGCTCAATGGTTGTGAAGCATAAGCAGACGAAGGCAAATCAATAACTTACAACAAAGATACACACTATACCCGTGTGATCGGCTGGAGACAAAAAGAGAAGACACAAAAGTTTTTAAACTCTTTTCAGGCATCCTTCTCAAATGAGATATATACTATATATATAAGTATATATATATAATATATATATATTATATATATGTATATATATATATTTGTAATATATATGATATATATACATTATATATATATTTAATATATCTATATATATATATATATATATTATATATACGTTGATCTCAATGGACAGCCTACCACCACACTTACCCCCACATATCAATCATATACAGGACTGTCTCAGAAAATTAGAATATTGTGATGAAGTTCTTTATTTTCTGTAATGCAATTAAATAAACAAAAATGTCATGCATTCTGGATTCATTACAAATCAACTGAAATATTGCAAGCCTTTTATTCTTTTAATATTGCTGATTATGGCTTACAGCTTAAGAAAACTCAAATATCCTATCTCTAAATATTAGAATATCATGAAAAAGTATACTAGTAGGGTATTAAACAAATCACTTGAATTGTCTAATTAACTCGAAACACCTGCAAGGGTTTCCTGAGCCTTGACAAACACTCAGCTGTTATAAATCTTTTTTTTTACTTGGTCTGAGGAAATATTAAAATTTTATGAGATAGGATTTTAGAGTTTTTTTAAGCTGTAAGCCATAATCAGCAATATTAAAAGAATAAAAGGCTTGCAATATTTCAGTTGATTTGTAATGAATCCAGAATGCATGACATTTTTGTTTTTTTAATTGCATTACAGAAAATAAAGAACTTTATCACAATATTCTAATTTTCTGAGACAGTCCTGTATATATATATAAGTATGAAACTATTGCGTAAACGGAGGCCCTGGATATATATATATAAATCATTTAAACGTCGTCCTCGTCCTCCTCTGTCTAGTGTTTGTGTTTTAAATGCACATTTTGACTGAAGGCAGGGAGAAGAAATCTTAATTTGACCAGTTAGCTGTGAATGCGCTAATGGCTGTGCCTCAAAACTCCCCAACCCCCCCACCCACTCCCCCATCGTTCATTTAATTTTAGATTGGTTCATTCCACTTCACGTAATGAGGGTGCAGCAAGCCATCGCAGTTAGATGTGGAAAATAAACACTTGTTACAGGCGGCAGGTCGGAGGTCACGGGCAAAAAGGAGGAGATGACCTTATTTGATAGGCCGGCAGGGAGGTCGGAGTTCTGTGTGTGTGTGTGTGTGTGTGGGGGGGGGGGGGTCAATTTGCTCACTCAGTTTGTTCACTTTCACCTTTCCACAACAACAAAAATATCCGAGAATGGGGACGTGTGTGAGGGTGTGTGTGTGTGTGTGTGTTTGTGTGTGTTTTGCCCAGCATTTAGCCGGTGTGTAACGAGGCACTAATACTAGAGTCCAGACAGGCCTGTCTGACACCATTGTTACTCGCCCCCACCTCTCAATTACCAGCCACTAGTTCTAGCCTCGACACACTTTTGACACACACACACACACACACACGCAGAAACATGCATATTCACTCATGCAAACGAGACACAAGAAGATGAGAATATTTCAAACAGGTAATCGCTGTCCAACAGTCAAACGTGACAACGGAATCTCAACCTTCACTTTTGGCCGTTTACTAGAGCCGGATGGCGGCGTAGATGAGAAATTATGCAAATGAGGTTGAGGCGGCGTTTCCAGATGACTGACAGGCTGCCTAACAGGCAATTAGCCTGTGTTGGTTTCTCATTGGCCAGAACTGTCTGGTGACAAGCAGTGAAATGGATACGTACCCTCCTGGCTCTCAGGCGTCTAATTACATCTCTCTATTTGCCCCCCCCCCCCCCCCATTTCTTTCATCTCTCAGTGTTGTAACCCAAGTATGGGTAATTTTTTAAAATCTCGTTTGTTTGATAAATGTCTGTCATCTTTCACGCTTCCCAAATTTGTGGCGCAGAAGTTATATTAAAAACATATTTAGTCTTCAAGCCCAAAGTTATTCTCTCAGACTTGACACGGCACCTCCAGAGCCACAGAAGACATTATGCGACATTATTTAACGGGTTTTGTCGTCTCCATGACTACTTCTTAGTGGTCGTGATGTGGCGGCAGACATTAGCTCGTATACTCTGAGTAAAAGGCAAAAACATTTTGGTTCTCCATCATATTAGATGTCATTTAAATGCTGACCTGTCAAAAAAATTGCAATCGTCTCCATTGGCATGTATTCTATACAGCCCAATATCAGAAATCACAAATTTGCTTTACAATCTGTTCAAATATGACATCCCTGACCTTTGACCTTTCACATCGGATCAGAAAAAAACCTCACAAGAAATAGAAAAAAAGCTTTCAAAAGGAAGAAATACGAAGAACCCTTCAGGAGAGCAACAGAGGAGGATCCCTCTCTGGGATGGAGAGAACAATAGACGTCATGTGACCAGAATGAAGCGTTACAGAGTTATAACACATTCAATGAATATGACAGAGTGTAGGAATAATTCGTAGTCGGCATGGACCACGATCCAGACCTCCAGGATCCAGACCTCCAGGATCCAGACCTCCACGATCCATGAGACAGAAGGAGGTAGAGAGGAGTGAGACGTGTCACAAAGAATAATGTGTGATGGAGAGATGTAAATTCATCCCTAAGGAGAGAGAGAAGAGGAGATATGTGCTCAGTGTATTTCTTAGTGAATCGATTAGTTGGGTTTAGGCAACAGAACTACTTTGGTCTAAGGTCAGAACAAAAAATGTGTGTTAGAATAATAACGTAACAATGTTCAACAGTGCTCATATTTGGTCTCTGTGACTATGGATGTGAACGCTGGCTTCTGCAGGCCTAAAACATTCCCTCAGCATTTAGAGGGTAAAGCATCATCCATATGTCATGTTTCTTTGCAGTGTCCTATGGTTTGATATCACACACATGAATACATTATTCATCACAATACGAGCGGACGCTTGATTTATCCACGGTCCAGGGAAAATGCGCAGAGAGAGAGAGAGAAACATGAGGTACGGAGAGAGAAAGGAGCGCGTGAAGAGCAGAGGCTTTGTCGAGGATTAGCCCCGCCCACACGCTGGAACGGTGGATTTCATCTAACGCGTCCAAAATGCAGATTTTTTATTTTTAGTAAGCAAGTCCAATATTCCACTTAGCGTGAGTAATCATCGCTTGTGTTGGGAGCGTGCCGCCGCGAGCAGACGTCTTCATTACGGAGCCACGCCGCGAGCGTCTGGGGCCACCGCCGTCCTCGTTTGTCTTCATGACAATTTACATACAACTTCAGCCACGGCGGGGTGTGGGGGGGGTGGTGTGGGTGGGTGGGTCGCAAACACACTGCCTCTGCACTGATGGTGACGGTTGTCAAGTAGGAATATCAGAATTAGCATAATTGGTATCAGGCCGGATGAAAGTGAAGTACAGGAAGAGCCCGGTGTGTGATGATGAGGAGATCTATGTGAGAACAAACTACACACAGAAACATGAAGGTGTCATCTGGAGCCGAAAATGGTTCTTCAGTATGGTGCCATAGAAGAACCATTTTTGGTTCCACAAATAACCTTTCAAACCAGGGTTCTTTAGAGAACCATTTCATGAAAGAGTTCTTCAACTAACCTATCAAGGTGTCTCAAAGAACCTTAAAAATGGTTCTTTAAGGCACCATTTCTGGTTCCACACAAAACTTTTCAAACCAGGGTTCTCTAAAGAACCACTTACTAAAATAGTTCTTCAAAGAACCTATAAAGGTGTCTCAGAGAACCTTAAAATGGTTCTTTAAAGCACAATTTCTGGTTCCACACAAAACTTTTCAAACCAGGGTTCTCTAAAGAACCACTTACTTAAATAGTTCTTCAAAGAACCTATAAAGGTCTCAGAGAACCTTTGTGGCACCATTTCTGGTTCCACAAAGATCCTTTCAAACCAGGGTTCTTTAACGAACCATTTCCTTAAATAGTTCTTCAAAGAACCTATAACAATTTTTCAAGTTTCAAGTTTTTTATTGTCACATCCCCTTTTATACAAGTATAATCGGTTCGTGAAATTCTTATGTGCAAAACACCCGACAGCAGTAGCAGACTAAAAAAAGAATAAGAATGAGAATAAACTATACAATATCCACACACAAAAAAGAAGAAAGTATTAACAATATATATATAAAACAGTGTAATAGAATATACATCATGACAATATATATATATAAAACAATGTAATAAAATATACACTTTTTGAGACTATATATATATATATGTATATACATACAATATATATATACAATATATATATATATAAACAATGTAATAAAATATACACCATGGCCATAGATATTCACAGAATATGTTCTGGTGTGTAGTGTTAATGAGGGTCTCAGTCCTTGTTCAGCAGCCTGATGGCCTGACTGAAGAAGCTGTCCCTCAGTCTGTTTGTGCGGCACTTGATACTGCGGTATCGCCTGCCTGACGGTAGAAGGGTGAACAGTTTGTGGCGGGGTGGTTATTGTCTTTCAGCATCCGTTTGGCCCTGGCCACGCACCGCTTGGTGTATATGTCCAGGATGGAGGAAGCTCACCTCCAACGATGTACTGTGCCGACCGCACCACCCTCTGTAGTGCCCTACGCTCCAGGGCGGTGCAGTTCCCAGACGGTGATGCAACCTGTCAGAACACTCGATGGTACTGGTGTAGAATGTTCTGAGGATGCGGGGTGTTGAATTTCCTCAGTCGCCTAAGGAAATACAGGCGTTGTTGGCCCTTTTCACCACGTGAGTGGTGTGCGTGGTCCATGTGAGGTCCTCGGAGATGTGCACGCCGAGGAACTTGAAGCTGCTGACCTCTCTACTGCAACTCCGTCTATGGAGATGGGGTGTGCTCTCCTCTCCGCTTCCTGTAGTCCACGATCAGCTCCTTGGTCTTCTTGACGTTGAGGACGAGGCTGTTCTCCTGGCCCCACTGTACCAGTGATCCAACCTCCTCCCTGTAGGCTGTCTCTGCCGTCGCCGGTGATCAGCCCCAACACTGTTGTGTCGCCAGCAAACTTGATGATGACGTTGGAGCTGTGCATGGCCGTGCAGTCGTGGGTGTACAGGAGTAGAGAGAGGCTCAACACGCATCCCTGAGGGGCTCCCGTGTTGAGGGTCAGCGGCTCTGAGGTGGTACGCCCATCCTCACCACCTGGCGGCGGCCCGACAGGAAGTCCAGTATCCAGCTGCACATGGTAGAGTGCAGGCCTAGACCTCTGAGCTTGGTGTCGAGCTTGGCGGGAACAATAGTGTTGAACGCTGAGCTGTAGTCCACAACCAGCATTCGCACACAACAGTTCCTCCTCCAGGTGGGAAAGGGCGGTGTGAAGTGCCATAAAAGTGCGTCGTCGGTGGATCTGTTTTGACGATATGCAAATTGCCATGGGTCCAGCGTGGCAGGCAACATGGAACAAATGAAGTCCTTGACCAACCTCTCAAGCATTTACTGACAATCGAGGTGAGGGCTACGGGTCTCCAGTCATTCAGGCAGGTTACCTTGGGGTGTTTGGGGACAGGCACAATGGTGGACATCTTGAAGCTCTCAGGAACAACAGCCTGGGACAGGGAGAGGTTGAAGATGTCTGCGAAGACTCCTGCCAACTGGTCTGCACATGCTCTGAGGGCGCCCCGGATGTGGTCGGGACCTGCTGCCTTCCGGATGTCCACCCGCTTGAAGGCTCTGCGCACGTCGGCCTCTGAGATGATCAGCAGGCTGGTCTCCTCGGGCGGCGCTGCCTTCGGCGGGCTGCCGTTCACGTCGAACCGAGCGAAGAATGTATTTAGCTCGCCTGGGAGGGAGGTAGAGGAGTTCTCTTCACCGCTGGTTCTCCCTCTGAAGTCCGTGATTGTCTGTAGCCCCTTCCACACACCTCTCACGTCATGGCTCTTGACGGTGTCAAACGAAAGAAAGGTTCTTCAGTAGGTGATTCTTTCACAAAGCTTTTTAAAGAATGATTTAAGAACCATTATTTTACAGTTCTTAAAATAACTGATAAAGGTATCTCAAAGAACCTTCAGAAAGAACCTTCCAAACCAGGGTTCTTTAAAGAACCATTTCCTTAAATAGTTCTTCAAAGAACCGATAAAGGTGTCTCAAAGAACCTTCAAAAAATGGTTCTTTAAGGCACCATTTCTGGTTCCACAAAGAACCTTTCAAACCAGGGTTCCTTAGAGAACAATTTTATTAAAGAGTTCTTTAAATAACCGATAAAGGTATCTCAAAGAACCTTCAGAAAGAACCTTTCAAACCAGGGTTCTTTAAAGAACCATTTCCTTAAAGAGTTCTTCAAAGAACCTATAAAGCTGTCTCCAACGAAATAATAACTCTTCCGTAGGTGATGGTTCTTCGTAGAACTACAAAGCCTTTAAAAGAACCATTATTTTTCTCTGTGTAGCACCGAAGAAAAAAGCAAATACTAGCAGATAAACGTGTTTCATGAATAATTTTAAAATGTGAAAGGTATTCTCCAGAAGAAATACCAGGAACACAAGATGTTTTAAACCCCGTTCACTCTCTGATTCTCTTTGATTCTGCAAAGCATGATAGTTTTATTTTCTTCATCTCTCTCTCTCTCTCTCTCTCTGCATGAGACTTTTGGTGGTGGCTGTTTACATTTTGAGGAGTAGGAACCTTGAGTTTTATATCCAAGTCTCTGAGCTCTGAACTCCTCGCCTCTATCGACTCTATCTGAATCTCCTCGAGCGTATCGGTGAAATTCCACCGCGGTGAAAGCAAACATTTGGGTTTATACGCCGTTCCGGGACCACGGCGCTGTGTCTAAGCCCCACGTCCTGCATGTCATTCCAGTGTCACACTCACTGGGGAGGAAAAGCCTCCTCATGGAAGTGGTCGTGTCACGGTGGTAAGTTGTGGGTTTAGCTTTCATTGTGTCAGAGAAAACCAAATGTGGTGAGCAACTTTAGCTCAACCTAAAGGCACATTTCAGTTTTTGACATATTAGGAAAAAAGGTTTATATATGTACCAAGATAGACCTGATTATATTTTCATAAATTAATAAATGAAATTAGAGAATAGATCACTCTTTAGTTATACATAGTTTTCTTTTTGTTTTGTTTCATTCTGTCTCTTTTTTTAAAATGTAAAACTAAAATGAGCATCATGTAAAAATGTGCACATGCGATGTCAAGTGTCTGAAAGACATCTGTAAATGTCTAATTGATGCCTACTTTCAATTTAGTTTTAAAGAATGAACAAAATAAAAGGAACATTTTGGTCAGGTTTCGATATCACGGTGAAACTTAAAAAGTATACAGTTATACAATCATTTTTCATGAACTTGATAACGCTTTGGATATATGTATTTTCGATGTTGTTTGTAGCATAGTATATTCTTTGTTGTGTTTGGCAATTTATTGCTTTTAGTCCAGTGAATTCCGTGAAATGTAATTCACACACAATCTTTAAATTTATGATATTATAAATGAACTCTTCTTTTAATTCAATTGAATTCATTAAGATGCGTTGTAGTGTCTGACACAGACAGGGCTGCAGGGCTCTCAAGTTTTGAAGACAGGCAAGCATTAGATTTCCATCAGCACCCGATGCTCACCTGTGCTGTGCACCCAATCGAGCCGAGAAGAGTGGGGGGTGCTAGTGACTTTTGTTTCACCCGTCCCGCGCGCAGCGCACCGTCGAGCTCTCTGCAGCGACCGCGATCGACCTTATCGATCGGCGTATTGAGCACTCAATGCGTGAGACTTGAGAGCCCTGGGGCTGTATACTTGTTGAGGCAATAGAGACAGTAGTGGTGGATATGTCATTTCAAATAAGGATCATATAGGGTGCTCTACAGCTCCGCCTCCTCATTTCTGGTTCGTTATGTGCCTTGCTCAAGGGTGGACTGGGGTAAAATAATGGCTGGGTAGTTACTGTCGGACCGGCCCACTCAATGCACGACGCGTTGCCCACTCAACGCATCGCACGTATCGACCAATCAGTGGCCTTCTTGGAAAAATACCCATACACTTAACATTATTTTTGGATAATTACAAAGAAATTGTACATATATTTGTTTTTTTATAACATTTGGATCCACCAATTTGCCCGGATGGACACATGGAATACAAAATAGTGAGGGATGATTTCTTGGTCTTTATATTACAGAAGAAAAGAGAACACAGGGTTGTGAATATAATGTATCTGTGATCCATAAAGCTCCGCAAAGATCACTTCATTACCACTTGTTTGTTGATCACCTCCTCTCCCCTACAGTGCCATTACGCTGTCCACATTGATTTATGATGTTCAAAGGGATCCGTGCACTTAAACCACTCAGCGGGAAATGTTAGACGACTCACACAAACAGGTTGTGCAACAGGTGTTCAGCTAACTTCATTTCTTCGACTCCCTGCTCTTACACTTGAAATACGTTTATCTGTCTAACTCCATCTGTTGCTGCCGTCGCTGCCAGGTCTTCCTCGAAAAAAAAAGGGTTCATTGATCTCAGTGGAACTTAACGGCACAAAGATCCACGTAAGCTACGGAAAAAACAAACCTCAGACGCACAGCATGAGACACGTGAACAAGAACCTACCTCTCCTGCTGCATGCTGATAAAGAAAATCCCCGTCTATCAACTGTAACATCTGCCTTGGCAGTACAACTTTATTTAAATGCTAATTTGTGTTTGAAAGATGATAGGCATACAGCATATCCCTTCGCTGTTTGACCCGAGATAGCCTGAAGCAACACGGTCTCCTATGAGATTGGATCGCTTTGGGATACCTCACCTTTAAAGTAGTTTATGTTTTTGTTGATGCTGGAATACATCAGCAATAGAAATGTGAGTCTAGTTGATGGCATTACGTTTCATTTTATCACATGGAAGACAGGATTCTCCACATCGCTGCGATAACGCACTACACGTAGGATGTGTTATTTTTTTTGGGGAAGCAAATACAGAAAAAGATCAAAGTTATTTAAAACTCCTATTACCTTTGGGGTCAATTTGACCCCATTCGATGTTTAACGACTCTAAAAAAAATGATTGACATCATTTTGTTTGCTTCATATTTCATGACTTTTCCTAATTTATTAGGTAAACACAAAATTCACACAATGTTATTATTTCACTGTCCTGTACACAACTTGTATGCATGCGTTCTTTGGGGTCAATTTGACCCCAGGCTGTTTTTCACTGTGTAAAACAGTGGTCGCCAACCCGTCGATCGCGATCGACCGGTCGATCTCGGAGACGTTCCCTGTCGATCTCCAAAATAAAATGAAAATAAAATCAGAAACACATTGTTCCTCATTCTCGAACATTTTCTGAAGTGTCTTCTGAAACGTTTTCTTCGTGACTGGAAGATCGACGTCAGAAAAGATCTCCACCTGATTTTAATGAACGCCTGAAAGCGGGTTCTCTGACAGCCGTGTTGTCAGCTGTGCTCCTGAAAGAGGGGAGCGTACCACAAGTGAGGCGCAGGGGAAATGCAGAAAGACCTTTATTCATAACTTTACATATTACACAAGTTCAAAGTACAAGGACATACAACTACGTCATCAATAAATAAATGTTGTAATGCCTGTACCTTAGTGTAAATGTTTACGTTACGGCATTTACAGGTTACGCCTGCGCATGCGCAACTGCCGAGATTATTGGCGACTTGCCAGGTTTTACCTCCGTGAGATCGGCTTTTCTGCTTTTGTCCTTCAAAACAAAAGCTCAACATTGAGCTTTTTTTCTTGTCTGATGGAGCAATCTGGTTTACTTGAAAGTGATTGCAATTATATTTATTCTATTATTTGAAAAAGCACAGATGCAGGAGTCACAAATGGTGATTCTCATATTTATTATTATTATAATTATTTAAATCTGAGGATGTCTTTAGAGCTGATGTGAATGTATTCACCAACGGACTGACTTCAGAACCAGTCCCAGATGATAAAACTTTCATGAATACCACATTTGCCCCGAAAAACTTGTCAGTGAAGTTGAGAAAATCACCAAATCAAAGACCAGGAGCTGGATTACTGACAGCAGCTCACAGACGGCCTCAGACTGGCTGTCTGTGCTTATGAACTAACTACAAGCTCACAGGCAGAGTTCAGTCACAGCCATCACACTGACTGGAGTCACATGACTTGATGGCATTATGATGAGAGCTGAACTTACATGAGTTGCACTGACTGATCATGTTGTCAGTGTCGTGTTGTAATGTAAATAAATACAACATTTATATTGGTAGTTCATCCAGCTGCTCATTGAAATGTGTTTTTTCTTGTTCATATTGTGTGTGGTGAACAAATATCTTACTTTTTATATTGCACTTAAATTCTGTGTTCCTGGTCTCATCAATTTGAAAGCTGGACCAAAGTGTTTTGATTTCATTCAATTAGAATTAGGCCAAATAAAAAGCCTCAAGTCATAAGTCCAGTCTGGACCGTCGTTTTCTCTCAACGCCTCAATAGGTAGATCTTGCCGGTCATGAAGGTGGAGGTCAGTGATCTTGGGCTCAAAAAGGTTGGTGACCACTGGTGTAAAACATATAAGAACTAGAATGGGCACTCGGTAGAGCGCATACCTTCGCATATCACAAGATTGGGCATTGAATTATGAACATTTTGGCATTAGTTGCATGCCAATTGGATAAGAATTGATATGGTAGAAAGAAGATGTTGACCTTTTCATGACCTTGACCTTTGACCCGATCGATCCCAAAATCTAATCAAATGGTCCCCGGATAATAACGAATCATCTCACCAAATTTCATTCAATTCTTTTTGAGTTATGCGAGTAACACGCATACAAATAAATAAATAAATAAATACACGGCGATCAAAACATAACCTTTCGCATTTTCAATGCGAAGGTAATATCAACTTTTTTACTTATTTAAAGGGCTATTTAGGTAGTCAACAAAAAAAACATAAAGTACCTCACACTTAAACTTGGGAAACAATATTAATTCTAATGATATCCTGTAGGTTTTAATTGCTGGGGTCAAATTGACCGCAAGGGTAAAAGATGTTAGTAAATTTGAAGGTAACAGGAGGGTTAAAATGTGAGGGAAACAGAAAATAATATTAGTGCGATCTAATGTTGCACAATACACATATTCATGAATGTCTGTTTTTGCTGCACTTCAAAATAAAATCACACAAACTGATCTAATATATAGATTCTGGATATGGTTGATGTATGGTAGCCAGCTTTTATACAATCTGTCAGTGGAACCTTTACAAGTAAATCTGATTACCAGTAACTGCACAAACACCATCAGATTATTATCCACTGAGAGTAGGAGGGTGGTGTTTCATCTTTCCACTTTAGGACAATCAGCCTTCTGGCAATTAGAGAGGCAAAGGCACAATCATTGTATTTACACTGGGGGAACATTGGCTTCTTATACTTCAAGTATTTATACAGTGGAGATGGAATTAGAAGACTTACCCAAAGGGCATCTCTTCAATGCTCCAAGGAGGAGAGATGTCATGTTTTTATTTTTAAGCTATATCAGGATATCTTTAAAGTAGTATTATTTGGTAAATGAGGGAATTGGACCAGGTTAATTGAATCTAGATTTCTAATTTCTGTGTAGGTAAGATGATATTTATGTTTTAACTGGGTGAATAAAGTGAAAACACCAATGAATCCCCAAAAAGATACACATTTCAGGTACAATCTTGCAGAAACATCTGGAAAATATTGTTTTGATCCATCAGAAGAACATTGATAGATGCCCAATTTTCTGTCCTAAACTTTATCCAGGAATAAAATAGTCCATATGTCACTATTTCCACAGACCAGAAAGAGAAGAGGTGACGACGAAGAAAACAAATCGTTTTCATATGCAATGGTTTATATTGTGATTGGGGTGAGCCGGTGGTCACTGGATGTATGCCGGCTGCCCCAAACATTTTTTGAAAGAAATCGCAATGTCCTTTAATAGCTTTGCAACAAAAGAAAAGGCTTGAATTCTTTCTATTTTATAACAGCATTTATAAAACACAAAAAAAAGAAAAAAAAGAATCGAAGACATTCAGTGGGGAGTCGTCGGCGTAAGGGTACACTTTTAATGGTTTTATGTGAAGCGCTTTGAATTTCCTTGTTGTTTGAAATGTGCCATACAAATAAACTTGCCTTGCCTTTGTTCCAGCTCTGGGTATTTCCATAAGCAAAGCTTTAGTACGATTTAAATTGAGGGATTTTGAAGCAAAAGGACGACAAAAAGAAGGGCTAAGGAGCAACCTTGCCTTGATCTGCGATGGAGTATCGGAAATAATTACTATTGCCATTATTATGGTTTTGCACCAAGGCAACGGGAAGGTTACGTCATTGTCACTTTTAAGAAAGTGTTCCAGGTTTATTTAGTCCCACCCACCTTGACTTATCCTCATATGTGATCAGGTTTTTAACATTAGGATGCAACGCAACACAAAAATCCCACGAGTAGGACGTTGGGTGTGTGTTTGCTTAGGTTTAGGAGACGGATTGAACTCTATTCCTCGTTGCGTGAACACACTCTTGTATCAGATGTATGTGAGAGGCATGGCATGTTAGTGTTGAGGTATTTCTAGATGAATCGTGTGTTTCATTCTGCAGAGCGCCAACGAGCCGACGATGGTGTCGGTTTCTGTTCGAGAGCTCGGGAAGTTGGCACGGGAACTCTTCTCCCACACTGCCACACCACTGTTACATCACAAACACAGATGTGATCAGATGAAGAGGCAACAGGAATAGCACACAGGAATAATACAAAGGAATGAAGGAGAGGATGCATCCTATTGTGAGAGGAAGCAGAAAACAACAACAAGTTTGTACGGCGGGGAAAGAGAAAAAGTGTCATTGGAGGACAGTGGATGTGTGTGTAGGTGTGTGTGTGTGGTTGCAAAAGGTGTGGTGTGTGTGTGTATGTGTCGTTAGGGTTCGTCCCAATTCAACTGCGTCTCACTTAAATGTCAGCCGTTGACAAGTGCCGACGTGTCCTTTGTGGCTGCCGCTCTGATGTGACACGGATCGCAATCGCGTTTACTCATCGACCTATACCTGCCCAGCAATGTGTGTGTGTGTGTATTCACCGCTTTATACAGAATGCCACTGGGCCATTTCATAACCACGCAACACGTACGAACAGCATGCTGCAGGGGACAACAAAGATGTGACGAGGCCGCCGCGCTAACCTCGGAGCCCGGCGACATATGTCAGTCGCACACTCGCACTGTCAAGATCAACGCCGTCTTTTCCTGAGGAAAAGGGGTCGCGCATGCAAACGGTGCAAATGTGTGTGAGAGAGAGATGTGTGTGGCCACCACTGAATTGGAGGGTGAATATGGTGGAGCAGAGGAAGGGTAGGAAATACGGAAGGATGGGTAAAGGACGAAAACAAAGAGCGGCCTGGAGATATTAAGTCGGGTGGACTTATTTACATCGACCCTCTCCTCAGTCTTGCTTTTGAAGATAGTGACTGTCTGCTAACCCAAACCGTGATGAATAAATACCAAAACATTTGTTGAATTAGCATATGTTCTCATTTGCATGGCAGTAAAAACTCAAAATTTATGAATAACAAATATTTTTTGGACCAAAGTTAGACATGCAGCATCCAGTGCTTTCATCTAATGACCGGGAGCTATGTGATGTATTTGTGCTATTTCTTATCTGGTTTTCATGTTTATGTCAGTAATGCTATGAAATGAGATCTGGAAAATAATATATATATATATATATTTATTAGGGCTGTCAATCGATTAAAAAAAATGAACTAATTAATCGCACATTTTGAAATTCATTAATCGCGATTAATCGCAATTGAAAGTTAAAAGTTCATTCTTTTTAAAGACCAAACTTCACACAGAGCTGTGTTTTGAAAGAGGCTCTTACCTATAAAGTGCCAGCGAGGTATTTAATATTTGGATGATAAATTGTTTCTTCAGTGAAACATCCAGATTAGTAAAAAAAAAAAAAAGTATATTGAGACCCCATTGGTCCTGTCATCTTTAACACTGAACAACAGCAGAATCAGTGGCCTTGGTAAACTAACTGACATTCAAATATGTCCTGTTCACCCTCTGGAGCCTGGGCTCATTTTCTCCATTTAACAAAAAAATGTAAATTAACCTTTTAAAGGCGTTTGCATATGACACATACCCACGTGTTATACATCAAACATTCCAGAACAATCTCAGCTCTATTCAATGAGGCTCAGTTGTCCTGATGCCATGTACTCTGCTCTCTGACTGACAGGCTGCTAATGAGCCTCACCTGTGTGGTGGAGGTCCTTTGTGATTTCCTGAGTGTTCATTGGTTGTTTTTTCCCCAAAATGTTGACAGACAAACGGATTGACCAATCACGGTGAAGGTTTCATGTGACGAGTTCTTTCCGCACCGCGTCACCCGACACGTCGCCCCTCCGTTCCTCTGTGTCTCAGAGGGGGAGACAGGAGGAAACCCGACTGATTAATCCACGAGTTTAAACTGATTTCTGCTCCTTATTTTCGCGGAGAAATAATTGTTTTAAAAACGGAAAGTGTTAAACCGTACTGCCGCGGTTTGACACTCGGTTTGAGTGTAAAAACTTCAACGAACACCGGAAGTAAACAAAGTTGCGTTAATTGCGTTAAAATATTTTAGTGCGTTAACGCTGCCAAATTAATCGCATAGATTAATGCGTTAACGCTGACAGCCCTAATATATATACATTGTTCACATCTTAGACTGATGCTTGGGGACAAAAATAAACAATAAAATGCCACTTTTTCACTTTTAAGCCATTAATGCTTGTTTTATGTTTTATTTATTTATAATTGTCTTGTTTTAAATCAGAATGTCCTGTCTTAATGTTTTTATTTGTTTCTGCTGTACACACAGAACAATTAAGATGCCATCTGGAACCGAAAATGGTTCCTCAGAGTGATGTCATAGAGCAGTGGTCCCCAAACTACGGCCCGCCTCCACATTTGGACCGGCCCCCTGAACAATACCAGAGACGCGTTCCGATTTATTATTTTTTTCACCTGGCCCGCTGCCGTTGAGATTGCAGTGAGACGCGGAGAAAATGTGAAGTGGTGCTCTTCACAATAAAACATCTTTGATGGGACGTGTCGCGTCTCGGCCAATCAGCGTTCAGATGTCGACAGCGTTTGGGAAGTTAGGTTAGCTTGAATGTTAGTCCGCTACATCTGCTGCTGTCACGCTGCACGGCGTATCGAGACTAACAAAGTACCCGTGCGTTAAACACGATGTGATTTAGCATATTTTTAGTATCGATACTTCATTAAAAGAGCGATCAGAGCGCACGCAATGCTCTGCTCCGTCAAATGCTGTCTGCACGCGCAGCGCTCACAGCGAGTGGCGCACGCAGCCGTAATGCGCGCACACAGGTGAGCACACTCACCTCACACTAGCACATTTTGTCGTGTGAAATAGAGCCAAACTTTAGAACGCTTCTGCCTCGTTGCCATGTTTGCTGCAGTCTGAAGAAGAAACTAAAAAAGTTTGCGCATGCGCAACGCCACAGAGGACCGTTAGCAGAACCGTTAAAGAATTTGGCTGACCATTCCAAACAATCGGTTCACTGGGAACCGGTTCTAAAACAGAACCGGTTCTCGATTCCCATCCCTAGTCATGTGACTCCTCTCTGATAGGTTTTGACTCCTCATGATGTCATGTGACTCCTCTCTGATAGGTTGTGACTCCTGATGACATCCGTCAGTTCTTTGAGCAGCAGAGTCAAAAGAGACGACGGGATGATGCCGGATGCTACTTCCCTACCTGAAGACCTTGAAATGACCTTTGACCTTTTGTGTTCTTAGTTTACTTTGAAGCTGTCCGACTTCCTGTTTTTAACGTGTATGACCCAGTGGTCACCAACATGGATGTCTCTGTTTCCTTTTTAATAAAACTCCGCTGAACTATGACCGAGTCGTCATATTTAAGTGTGCACTTGCGCAAACAAACACACACACTTAATATGGCTCAATCCATAGGCTGGAAGATTGCCATGCTGATCAGGGCTTTTGCCAAAAGGTCAAATGTCAAGTTGCCTGTGACGTAGACTCTACAATAGCATCTCAAGCTATTCCCCTCGAATTATCCTAAAATATATATACAGTGGGGACAAAACTAATACACTAATAATAACATAATAAAGTTAAATGCTGCCTTCAGAACATTAGCATACATCCAGCAATATTAAAACAAGTGTTTTAAAAGCTTTTTGCCATGAGGTGGGCCGTGACAAAGCTAAAGTGTGTCTCCGTGTCACGAATCTGCTGTAGCCGCCTGAGCAGCCGGTGGAGCCGACACACGACTGAATGAATACTCTCAACTCCAGAGAGGAGAACACAGCAGCTCCACTGGGGCTGACACACGTGTGACTGAATGAATACTCTCAACTCCAGAGAGCTCCACTGGGGCTGCGTCCCGCTCTCCTCCACCGTGGTATCTCGTTGTGGGAGTGCAGCTTCATCGCTGAGCGCGAGTCCCCAACCTGCCATGACGAGACATGGGCTGTATGTGATGTATTTTGAACTAATGAGGAAAAGGGACATAGCAGCGATGTGTTGAATGCATGCAGGTTGTCTGCAGAGCTGGTCATAATGGGGAATGTACTTTCTTTCACCCTACCAAATAATTTTTATTTCTCAATGCGTTTTATTCCTGGAAATATTTAGTAGTCTTCACATTTGTATCTCTGTGCTGAATATACATAATATATATATATATATATATATAATTTCATTCCCTTTTCTTAACCTGTGAAGCTTAACACATCAAGTAATATTTAGACAATTCTGATTTTACATGAAAGCGTTTATTTGATCTTTAGTAAAATAAATCTGAAAAAAGAAATGCCATATACATATTGTACATATTTTTATTTGAGACATCAGGCATATTGGTACATTTATTGATAACAATATTTATTCTAGAAACAGTAACTAATTATGTGAATTGATTGTAGAACATTTCAGTTAGTTTGGTTCTTATTTTTCCCAAACAGGACCCTAACCAAAACTTTTTATTTCAACAAAGCAGTTTCTGTCCTTGTTCAGGCAAATATTAACTTTACATCTAATTACAGTAGACACGGACACGTGATGCTGTAACACCGTGTGTGTGTGTGTGTCTTCCCTGTGTCCCCTGATTGGTCATTCCCTTCAGCCCTCAGCCACTCCTCTGCCTCCTGTGTGATCGCAAGCCCCGCCCTCATGGTTCCCGCCTGTGTATTCAGTCTGTCTGCCGCTCTGCGCCAGATCCTCTCTGCTCCCTCGTGTTACGTCGTCTTCCAGCCTGAGCTCCTCGTGTGACTTCTTTCAGTGAAGAGAGTTATTTCAACTCCTGTTCTCTGCTCCTGAGTCTCTGCCCTCAGACACGTGCCTGTGCATCTCTGCCTGGGCTCCATGTTGGGAAGTGATCGATGCCTCAGGAGGTGTTCTAGCGTGTGGCCTTTCGCGTGGTGGTGTTCTGGAGAGCATGGTGGTGTTCTGGAGAGTGTGGTGGTGTTCTGGGGAGCATGGTGGTCTGCAGCACCTGATTCTGCCCTTTCCTGCACCTGGTCTCGTCTGTAGAGGGTCTGTGCACTGACGCCTGCCTCTATGACCGTGTGCCACCAAATGTACATGAACCTATTGATACGATCTGGAATATTTATCTCTTCCCACGAGGTGGTTCATGAAAAATAATTCGTCTGTTATCGGTAAACTATCCGTGATACATACAAGTGATTTTAAAACGTTCTGCCGTGTCAGTTACATTACCAGTAAACTCTCCGTGTCACGTAATCCAGGCTACAGCACCGAGCTGCAGGCCAGGTCCAAGCCCGGGACACGGGGTTGAAGAAAATGTCTTTTTTTTTCTCGACTTTTTATTTTATGTTCACGTTATGCTGGAGTCCAGCGTGTCGTATACGTCTCAAGACCCGTTTAGGGAGGGAGTTGTTCCATCCGGGCTTTTGCCAAACAGGTCATACATGCCTGGGACGTAGACGGGTGTGACCGCGCATCCCAAGCTATTACCCTTAAATACACAAAAATAATATTTACAGTTGCAGTGGGAATTAAACTAATATAATAATGTAAATTTGAATGTTTCTTCTAAAACATGTGCATGCAATACATACAAGTGATTTTAAAACGTTCTGCTGTGTGAGTTACATTACCAGTAAACTCTCCGTGTCACGTAATCCAGGCTACAGCACCGAGCTGCAGGCCAGGTCCAAGCCCGGGACACGGGGTTGAAGAAAATGTTGTCATTTTTTTTCTTCTCTTGACTTTTTATTTTATGTTCACGTTATGCTGGAGTCCAGTGTGTTGTATACGTCTCAAGACCCGTTTAGGGAGGGAGTTGTTCCATCCGGGCTTTTGCCAAACAGGTCATACATGCCTGGCCGTAGACGGGTGTGACCGCGCATCCCAAGCTATTACCCTTAAATACACAAAAATAATATTTACAGTTGCAGTGGGAACTAAACTAATATAATAATGTAAATTTGAATGTTTCTTCTAAAACATGTGCATGCAATACATACAAGTGATTTTAAAACGTTCTGCCGTGCGAGTTACATTACCAGTAAACTCTCCGTGTCACGTAATCCAGGCTACAGCACCGAGCTGCAGGCCAGGTCCAAGCCTGTGACGCGCACTCGAAGAAAAAGGGTTAACCCTACCCTAAACCAAATGCAAAATAAAGTTACAAAATTAATCTAATATGTACACTAAACGTTAAATTTTTTTAGAGGGCTAACCCTGTTGCTACTAGACCAGGGGTGGGCAAACTTTTTGACTTGCGGGCCACAATCGGTTCTAAAATTTGACAGGGGCCGGGCCAGGAGCATTTGGACATGCAATGTAATTTATTAAACCAGGAGATTGCGTCTGTTTTTTATACATTTCAATTGAAGGTGCGAAGTTAAAGAATCAATCAACTTTTACTGGAAAAAGAAAAATGGAATCACTTTCAAAACATTATTACCCAACGAAATAATTAAGCTCAATAATTTCTAATTGTTTTAAACCCCGCAAAATAATGGACGGATTGTCTCAGCTCTCTATATAATGAGGCACAATTGTCCTCAGGTACAAGTGGAAAGAGAAAATATGGCCCTAAAGCTGAAAATTGAAGTTTGATTTTTAATAATTCTTCATATCTTCTGAAAACAGACCGTTACTCATGTGGACGAACTGTTTTGGTGTTTGAAATTGGTTCACCAAAGGTCATAGGTTCACAAAAGCAGTGAAATATCTGAATACAAAGCTAGATACATGTAAATAAATGTGGAAAACTAAATTTTGTATTATCGTTTTTTTGAGTAAAAATGATGTGGTCTGTCACATTCACCAACATGATAAAGATGGGACTGATAAATTACTTCATATTCCAGATAAAGCTTCATGGGGTGTGTGCAAATAAAAAATGACCATTACTTTTTTTTAATTTTTATAAATATGTATTGCACATAAATAAATAAATCTACAAAAAACTTTCAGTATAACAAACTGTAAATGCTGGCTATTTCACTACAAATATCCTGTAAAAAAATCTTTGTTAATAAAAATAAATCTTACAAAAAAAAAGTATCTGGTGGATGAACATACAGACACAGACTAGAAGCACAGCCTCAAATATCCACGTACCTGGAGGAGATCATCAGAGCAGTCATTAAAGCAGGGAGAACGCCCTTCATGCAATGCCACGGTTCCGTCTCACCAGGAGGTAGTACATGGCCGGGAGAGCGACGCACCCGTGGATGAGGAGTCTGAAACACAGTTCAAGACACAATGATGACAGGAAATTAGCAGAAGGCTTCAGGCCCATTTGGTGTGTCTTAGTCTGACGGTGAAAACAATGGCGTGCGTGTGCTTGACAAACCAAAAGAACAAGCACGTTGTTCGTATGTTGGTGCACGTGAGGAAAGGAGAGCGTACCCGACAATAACCACCAACACAAACTCTCCCAGTTTATCGATGGTTTCCAGGTCGTAAACCGCAAATATATTACTGATATATTATATTATAGAGCTCAATCCAAATGGCCAGAACCTGGAGAAAACACACAAAAAGAAAAGCAGAGGGAACCTCAATAACTTGGGACAGTAGTCTGATAATGCAATATTACTCCAAAGGAAAAGGGGGAAAAACAAATATGATTGGGAATAAATATTGTACGAAATGCAACAATTATCTGAAACACTAACTGGTTATTTGTATTTGATTTTTATTTAACTAAGAGTAGCAGGGGGAAATATACTTTCTGTTCTAATAGAAAACCCTACCAGAAGAAAAGATCCTGTTTTTAAAAGTCAAAGAGGAGCATAAACACTACGCTGAGGGATCTTTACTCAAGTTCTGTAAATAGGTGGAATATTGCAGCGTGGTATGGAATAAGCTTTTTTACTTCACCACATGATCAATTTGAGGACTTCTTTGCACAGCGCGTTGATGGTCTTCATGTGTTCCACGATGACCTGGCCACTTTGCCCCATGCTCTTCAGGGCCAGTCCAACCCAAAGGGCGAACACGACCAGGCCCAGCGTGTTGGTAGCACTTGGGAGCACGTTCCTTTTAAGAGTAAAGAGTGAAACAGATTAGGCAGTTTACAAATGTTGACAAATCGCACACTGAATGCAGCTTGAACTCCGATGTCATGGCACTTCCTTCTCACCTCACGAGATCCATCAAGTAGTCGATGAAGGCGAACTCTACCTCCGCCTGCTGATCGTTTTCGTCCTCGGTGTAAGCCGCCCCAGGCTTGACCACCAGTACCAGCATCAACTCTGCAAGCACGTGTTAGAGGTGAGCGTCAGAAGCGGCACGCGTGCTGCCGCTGGTCGACATGGTTCGTGACTTCATGAAACGAGTTTAAATAGTCATTTTAAAAATTAGGTCACGACTTCATTGGTCGCTGTAAAGCACGCGGCCGGAGCCCACGAGCCACCTCAGAGTTGTATTTCTCTTTTTTGATTTTTGTTTTCGGAGGCCGCAGTTCTGTGAGACAAGCATATGTTTTTGTCAGACGGGACAAATACCGCCGGGCGCTCCACCCGCAACCGGGGCCGTCCTCCGTCGCGCCCCTCCGGGTACCCAACCCAAAAATAAAATAAAAGATAATAAAATAATGATATGCGCGTATACAAGGGTGCCTGTGATTTAAATGAAAAGCATTGCCAGAAAGCAGGGTTGAAATGGTACCCTCCTTCTGTATTCCCTATGTAGAAGATGGATACTAGATACGGGAGGGAGAAGTGAACCTCGGGTTTACCTAATATGACACTCGTCATCATAAGAGGAAGAGAGACACTCTTGAGGCTCCCCATCAGCAGCTCTCCGGGTAGGCGGAGGTAGTAGTGACTCTTCTGAATATGGGTGGAACATCTTCATGGAGAAGCCCAATGCGGTCCCTGTGTGAAAAGGAAAAAAAACACAATATAATTAGGGTTAGGGTTAACTTTGCCGACATCGCCGCAGAACCCTGACGCCTTTTACGAGAGCCGATCCCCGCCCTGGCGACAAGACGCGGTCAACGAAACGACCCTCAGACAGACGTAGCCCCGGGAGGAACCCGGGGCCGCAAGGTGCGTTCGAAGTGTCAATGATCAATGGGTCCTGCAATTCACATTAGTTCTCGCACCTAGCTGCGTTCTTCATCGACGCACGAGCCGAGTGATCCACTGCTAAGAGTTGTATTTCTCTTTGTTGATGACGATTCGATGAAAGCAGTGGAATTTACAGGATCCATTTCACGGTGAACAAGATGGAGGCGTTCTCCGTGGGTAAGCTCACCGCCTCCAAAACAAAGAGGGTGGTCACGGCTCCCGTCGCCCGGATCCCTGCTGCGCAGAGGCTGGAGATGCCTACTAAAGGGGAAAGAGATAATAATAATAAAACACAAAACTAAATACTTGAAAAATAAATACTAATACTAAAGGGGAAAAGGGGTAAGAGTTAATAATTATAAAACACAAAACTTAATACTAATACTAAAATGATCCCTATATCCCATATACGTGGTGAGAAGGTCACCTGCTCTTCTTCCTCCAGTTCCCTTTGGGACAGGACGTCGACAATTTCCACGCATACGCAGTCCGACCCTACATTAACGACCGTCTTGAGGCGGTCTCTGAAAGAGGGAAACCGTCGTGTGCTATGAAAGCAGAGAATACATCTGCGTGACGCTGTTGATGACGATTCGATGAAAGCAGTGGAACTTACAGGATCCATTTCACGGCGAACAAGATGGAGGCGTTCTTTGTGGGTAATCCCACCGCCTCCAAAACAAAGAGGGTGGTCACGGCTCCCGTCGCCGGGGTCCCTGCTGCGCTGATGCTGGAGATGTCCGCTAACACGCTGCAGATGAAACACACCGGCTGCTCACTGAGCGACTCGAGTCGGTTTATGAAGACACAGTCATGCAAAACGGTTCTTCTCATGTCTTAAACTTAAGTCTTCCTGACCAATGCAACTACGGATGGTTTTTTGACACCGTTTTCACTCTAGGACCGAAGAGAGAGAGATTTAACCGCGACACACCTGATTTCAATGATCCTGCTCAAGCTCAGTTCGATGCCGCCGAGCTGGGCGAGGAACACGACGGCGACCACCTCGTAAGGGGCCGACCCGTCCTTGTTGACAGTGGCCGCGATGGGCAGCAAGAAGTGGGCGATTCGCGGGTCCACGTCGTTTTCCTCCACACGGCATCGCAGAGCGATGGACGACATGGTCGAGCTTTGAGACACAGTGCACGCTTTCTCGTCACGCACAAGGCACACGAGAGCAATCACACACGTGAAATCCCTTTGGTGTTAGTTGCTTTACAATATTTGTTTTCAAAGTATCTGGCAGACACCTGAAAAGATCTTGTATAATGTGAGAGGGAAGCAGGCAGCCTTTGGAAACATCTGGGGCCCCTTCAGAGACATTCTGCCATCTCTGGACTTGGCTGATCGTGGTGGTGTGAGCCTTCCTGGCCCGCGTCAAGTTAAACCCGCTGCAGGTTCTTTCTTTTGGTTTTGTTTTGGGGGGTCCACAATGATGTGCATGTTGTGAATACTGTATTGGTTTATGTGGATATAAATGTGTACGGATGGGTGCATGTACCTATTAGTGATGGGAATTCCGGCTCTTTTTAGTGAGCCGGCTCTTTCGGCTCCCAAATGGCTCTTCAGATTTTTGGGTGCTTAAATTAATTTATTACCAACAATAATGTAAAATGATGCACAATATGAATTACTAATGCACTATATCAAATGTTTATTATATAAATACACTTTTATGTACACTCTACAGAGTGATAACAAATAATAATTAGAAAGTGCAAAAACAAACGTTTAACTATTTACAAATGAACTTAACTAACTTTTAACTATTTAAAACTTTTAGCTTTTTAATACTGAACAAATTTAAAGTGAAACATACAGAAGCTTACAGAGTCACACAACAAAATATAAATAAAATGTGTAAAACAAAACAAAAAATCAGCAGTTTTGTCCTTCAGTGAAGGTTTGCATTGAGAAAGATCAAGTGCCTCAGCTTTGAGGGGCTGATCCTGTTTCTTCTCTGTAATGATCTGCCCTGTTTTGGAGAAGATTCTCTCTGAGGGGACTGACGTTGCTACAATGCATAGTCTCCGTGCCATCACACAAGTAAGGCGTGGGTACACTGAAGCCTTGGTCTCCCACCAGCTCAGTGGGTCTGCACTTCTCTGGAAAAGGGGCTCCTCAAGGTAGGATCTCACTTCCAGAATCGAATCTGCTGAAGGATTCCTTCTTGTAGTGTCGCCACTTGCACGTTCTTCAAAGAACCTCCAAACAGCAGATGCTTGTGGCTCCTCGTGCTCTGCTGCTTCTTCTCCTCTTGGCCCTCTGGCAGTGAAGTTGGCTGGCCGGACCTTGCTGCTGCTGCAGTTACTCTCTGGAGAGCTTCATCAACCGCTCTGTTATCATGAAAGGCCAGCTTCTTGAATCTTGGGTCAAGAACGGTGGATTCTGAGAGAATAGGGTTATACTCAATTCTGTGGAACTTTCTGTCCATGGATGCACAGAGAGCAGCCACTAACTCTGTCACTTTCCCTGTCGTTACTCTGGTCTTGTGCTCAGCTGTCACTCTCTGCACACCTTTGCAGAGGATTAACATTTTGGAGGCTGTGACATAGCTGAAAAAGAGTAAACAATAAGTGTTAAAATTATGCTTTGTTTTATTTAGCAGTATATATTTTTACTTCTGGTCATGTCTAATTCGCTTTTCATATCAATAATGCAACAACAACAAATAATAATAACAATAATAATCATGTGATAACATTTGTACACTACACCTGTCTGCACTGATCTCCAGTGACCTGCTCGAATGGCTCCAGAACAGTGCATGCCTCCTGCAGTACCTCCCATTCCTCTTGGCTCAGAGGATCAACTGATGCATTCATAACAGCCAGGGTAGAGATGACTGCATCCTTGGACTCCAGAATCCGTTTTATCATATGAAAGGTGGAGTTCCACCTTGTGACACAGTCTTGTTTGAGCTTCAGCTCAGGCATGCCCATCTGTAGTTGGGTAGATTTGAGCTTGTGTGTGGCTGTTGTGCTCCTGTGGAAAAACTCCACTATCGTCTTCACTTTGTTCACAGTGGGCTTCATCACCTTCAGAGCATCTCTTACAAACAGGTTGATTGTGTGTGCAAGACATGGGTGGTGGGTCCATTTCAGGGTTTTAATTGCTTTGGTTATGTTAGCTGCATTGTCACTAACACAGCAAACCACTTTGTTTTCCACGCCCACTCTTTTGCCACTTTGAGCAGCTCCTCTGCTAAGTTGTCAGAAGTGTGTCTGTCACTGAACTCAAAACAATCCAGAAGACAGGACACCATTTTGTAACTTTCAACAAAGTGACATGTAACTGACAAGTAGGATGTGGTGGTACAGGATGTCCAGCTGTCAGTTGTTAGACAAACTGCTGTGGCTTTTTTAACCCTCTCTTGCAGTGTAGCACGTTCTCTGTCATACAGGCCTGGGATGATTCCTTGGGAGACTGTTTTCCTACTTGGAATTGCATACATTGGATTGAGTGCATGAATAAACCTTCTGAATCCTTTGTCATCCACAACTGAAAATGGTTGGAAATCACATGCAATCATTTTGGCCAGTTCTTCATCAATTGTCTTCTGTCTTGCTGTGGTCATAGACTTTTGAAAAAATTGGCTCATAGAGCTCTGGGGTGTACTTTTAGGTGGTTGTGGTGGTGTACTGGACGATGCTGTAGACACTGCAGTTGCAGCAACAGTTGCAGTAGACATACTGGCACCTTCATGAATATCAGGCTCACTTGCTTGTCTTTTTTCTTCCAATTGCACTAACGGATGAACAGTTCTCATGTGCCTGTGCAGGTTGTTTGTGGAGCCAGCTCGATATGAGATTTTAGTCTTGCAGACTCTACATTCTGCCTTTGTTTGGTCAATGTAATTGAAATGTGTCCATATTTGGCTGCGTTTTCTGTTGATGCTCATTTTCTCAACTTTTTTTTGTTTTACCTTTCCAGTCCGTTGCTTTCTTTCTCTCTCGTGACTCGTCTCCCTCCTGTTCGTGTGCTGCTTGTTGTGTGTGCTGTGTGTGTAACTCCCGCCCCTCCCCCCTCTGCTCAGCGCAGGCACAGAGACGACACAACACATATTGACCAATCAAATGCGGCTTGAGAGAGAGAGAAAAAAAACAACAACAAAAAAAGCGGCTCCCAATCAGGAGCCGACTCCCGTCGTTCACGTCAAAGAGCCGGCTCTTAGAGCCGTTTCGTTCGCGACCGACACATCACTACGACCTATTCACACACTCTGTCATACTCATTGAATGTGTTTGTGTGACTCTGTAACGCTTCATTCTGGTCACTTGACGTCTATTGTTCTGTCCAGGGACCCTCCTCTGTTGCTCTCCTGGAGGTTTCTTCACTTTTTTTCCCCCTGAAAGCGTTTTTTTTCGATCTTTTGGGAGTTTTTTCCTGATCTGATGTGAGGTCAAAGGTCAGGGATGTCGTACGTTTACAGTTTGTAAAGCCCTCAAATTTGTAATGTGTGATATTGGGCAGGTGTGTTTAGATTTGAAGATAGTGGAAGCCAGTTTGTAACTATCTGACATTTTCGTCAAAAAATGTTGACATTGGACACTCACAGTCAAGAAAAACATCAAAGGAAAATGATAAAGCCAGGAGTGTGTTCGTGTGAAATGACCTGGATGATTTTTTTTTTAAACATAGTGATAACCAGCAGATGACGGCACAATTGCGGTGCAAAAAGAAATCGGTAACCGGTGTGCAGCAGTTTGAAAACATGACTCAGACTGGCACATGGCATTTTCAAGTGTGTGTGTGTGTGTGTGTGTGTGTGTGTGTGTGAGCAGCACATCTGTCAGTGAGTCCCTCGCTTGTCATTGTGTGGGCTTTTCTTCTCTAATCTCCTATATTCAATTCCCAGAGGTGCGTCATTTTTTAAATTCCTGCCGTAGCTCCTCCTTGGTTCTCCGCTCTCTGTCGACCTCTAGGTCAACTCTGTTATCTCATTTTACATCGCTGTCTATCTACCCCCGTCTTTACTGCACTTGCATTACATTTTCTTTGTCTTATTCTGCTATATATATATATATATATATAGTCAATTGCCTATAGTCTTAGTTTAAATAGTTCTACTTTAAACCACGTGCATTACATTGTGAATGTTATTCTGCTATATATATATATATTAAAAAATATATATATATATATCAATATATATATATATTATTTAATCAATTACCTATAGTCTTTATTTAAATAATTCTACCTTAAATCACTTGCATTACATTTTGTATGTGATATATATATATGTATATATATATGCATATATGACTTAATATTCATATATATATACATATATATTTAGTCAATTACCTATAGTCTGTATTTTAATAGTTCTAACTTAAACCAATTACATTTTGTATGTGATATATATATATATAGTAATAGATGATGCATTGTCATCTTCACACGTGTCTTGCAGCCTTCCTCTGATGACCAAATAAAATATAAATTTCAACAAAGGGCCGTATTTCCAAAATCGGCTGAATACTCTCATTGTTAAGGTTGTATGCCAGTCAAGAATTCAGTGGGTACAATAAACTTCTAAATTGTTTAATTTCCCTGAAAGTGAACCAAATCTGTGTCTCCTGCAGGTGGCTGTGGAACCGTTCCCCCTGAGCCCTTATTTTCACATGGAGATTTGATATCATCAAAATGCATCATCGCCATTTGAGAGACGCCCTCTGGGCCAAGTCTCCGTTCCATCTCTTCTCATTTTACCCTCAAATTGCACCTTTTTTTTTTCCTCTCGATTTTAGAACGCAAGAAGAAGAGGAAGAAATCATTCCATCATCATCAGGAGATAACCTTTCGACTGCAGCTGTTTCCTTGCAGAGTAATTGTTTCCTTGAAAACTTGTTTCTCTGCTGATAGTTTAGATTTTGTCGAATATAAAACTTCCATCCCTCCTCTCTCTCTCCTAAATGTATTTTCTCGCCTGCAGAATTCTCACTTCTCTACAAACGTCTCACTTTTCTCATCTCACACACTCTCGCTGTGTCTGCTGTTGCCAGCATAACTGGGAGTGTTACATAATGTGTGCTCACGATGACGGCTGCACATATCTGCTCATCTCTCTCGATATTTTCCCTTCTCGTCTCTCTCTAAATATTACAACCCCTTCTTCGGCCTTCTCTCTCTCCGTTTCAACCCGTTCTCTTTCTCATCACCGACCCCCCTCTGCGCTCTGTCTTGTTCGATGATGCTTTCGAAGGAAGAAGCTGATGGCTTCCTCTTTTTTCTTTAAATCCCAAAAAAGGGGGTGGCTGATCCACACTGCAGTCACAGGAAGAAAGAAAGGGTAAGGACAAGGAAAACCGCTAAATTCATTTCAACTCGGGGGAAAAATAAGAGTGAAATGCCACGCCTACTACGAACTATTCATATATTCATTGAATGTGTTTATGTAACTCTAACGCTTCATTCTGGTCACATGACATCTATTATTCTGTCCATCCTGGAGAGGGATCCTCCTCTGTTGCTCTCCTGAAGGGTTCTTCACGTTTTTTTACATGTGAAAAGGCTTTTTTATCTGTTTTTTGGGAAGTTTTACCTGATCCTATGTCAAAGGTCAAGGATGTCGTATGTGTACAGGTTGTAAAGCCCTCTGAGGCAAAATCCGCAATTTGTGATATTGGGCTATACAAAATAAACTGAAATGGATTTAATTTAAAATAAAGGTGTTATTGACCCACTTTCTTCATCCAATGTGTTCATGCAGGCACAGGAAGAACAAAGAGGTGTTCGGTTATGGATGTGCGCCGCATGAAGAAGGAAGGATGTACACATATGTGTGTGTAATTGGAAAGAAATAAGAGAAAAGAAGGGAGGAAAAGGAATGTATATGAACAGGCAGTGTGAGGTCACACAATGTCCCGAGGCCTCGGAGGTCAGACAACAGCATCTTGAATGAAATCCATGTTGACGAACATCTGTTTGAATAATTATAGGCTGATCCAGACGGGGGCTAGCACTGCCCTTCAGACAAATCATGGTTCTGAAATGGTTCTTTAAAAGGCTTTGTGGTTCTACGAATACCCATCATCTACTGAAGAACAATTCTTTTGTCTGAGGCACCTTTGTAGGTTATTTGAAGAACTCAAGGAAATGGTTCTCTAAAGAACCCTGGTTTGAAAGGTTCTTTGTGGAACCAGAAATGGTGCCTTAAAGAACCATTTTTAAAAGTTCTTTGTGGAACCAGAAATGGTGCTTTAAAGAACCATTTTTTAAGGTTCTTTGAGTCACCTTTATAGGTTCTTTGAAAAACTCAAGGAAAAGGTTCCTAAAGACACCTGGTTTGAAAGGTTCTTCATGGAACCAGAAATGGTGCCTGAAAGAACCATTTCATGAAGGTTCTTTGAGACACCTCTATGTGTTCCTTGAAGAACTCTTTAAGGACATAGTTCTTTAAAGAACCCTGGTTTGAAAGGTTCCCAATGGAACCAGAAATTGTGACTTAAAGAACCATTTTATGAAGGTTCTTTGAGACACCTTTATATGTTCTTTAAATAATTATTTCAGGAAATGGTTCTTTAAAGAACCCTGGTTTGAAAGGTTCTTTGTGGAACCAGAAATGGTTCTTCTATGGCATCAGTCTGAAGAACCATTTTTGGTTCCAGGTGACACCTTCATGTTTCGGCGTGGAGGCCGTAGGACGCGAGACGTTCATCTCAGGATCCGGTCCTGGTTGGACTCGGTCGTTCTTCCTCTCTGAGAGGCTTTACCCTCCTCACCTTCATCATCCTCTTCTCACCAGGTTCTGGAACAGCTCGACCATCCAGAGGACGTGCAGGGCCCTGAGCCTTAGATCTAGTTCACACTACCAGACTTCAGCTCTGACTTCCAACCCACGGGCAGTTTTTTGGAGCTCCCCGACCAGATCCCCCGGATCCGAGGCAAAGCGCCCGTTGGCTCAGCGCTCAACTTTGTCTTTTGAGCCCCGTGTGTGTGTCCACTGTTTAGAGAAGCGAGCCATGACACACTCCAGATATCCAGTGCGTTAAATATCCTGACCCGGAGTGGAGTCCGTCGGGGAGCGAGAGCCAATGAGAGCGCGAGACAGGAGAGCCTTTCACAATAAAACGTCTAAATGTGTTAAACGAGGAACCCAGTTGTCTTCCTATATTTGTGAAAATGTATTTTTTAAAACATCCTCTTGGACGTGCGTCTACAATCTGTCACTTTTAGAGGTTAATTTAAATTCAGTTTATTTTATATCGCCCAATATCACAAATTAGGAATTTGCCTCAAAGGGCTTTACAATCTGTACACATAAGACATCCCTGACCTTTGACCTTTCATATCGGATCTGGAACAACTCCCCAAAGAAATAGAAAAAAACCGGTCGAGGGCAGCGTCTCTGCAGATACAGACACGTTGGTCACACACTCGTGGGTTAATGAGCCTAATCGCACTCACTGTACCTTTAAGGAAAACGTATCGTAGGTCATCAACGTTCCACTTGAGAACTCTTCAATTTCAAGTCCCCCCGAAAAAAATCCTTGTGTGTTCTTGTACTCTGTTGTGATCACGGAGTCTTTTTTTATTGTGACAATTACCAGGGAGTCAATATTTGTTTGTAAGATCTATTCTGGCCAATCGATCAATCGATTAAAAAAAAATGTAAAAAAATAAAGTATTAATATATGTTATAACCCCTCCAAAAAATGAAAAGCAGTTTACCCAAAATGTTTACGAGACTCCTCGTTGATGTCGTTTTTTGGAGACATAGCAGTCGCTCGTTATCCCACTGCAGCTGTTTGCATTGCATCACATGGGCCTCTGAGCATATTGACTCACGGCCTGTGTTTGATGATGTCATCATAATGGAGCGGCTCGGTCTTGAAGTGTTGACTGAGATTAATAGAAGGTGGAATGTGACAATTTTAGGGCCTCCGTGGAATTGCAGATGACGGACTCAGTGACGGCCACGTTTACCGGCACGTCTATTCCCGTTGCTCCGAGGCGAGGAGCTCAGAGGGCGCCTGCCACTGCGGAGAAAATTCAAGTGGAGAAGAATTTATGTCATTTGAAAGCTCTTGCATAAGCCAAGTCTGGGATAGTGCAATTAATTTCCGTGTCTACACCGTTGTATATCACTTTATTGCTGCATTGTTGGATCCTTCCCAGAGAATTCCTCACACTCAACTCGCGTGAATGGAGGTTGTGATGGGTGCACAGAGCACGGGGAGATCTCCGACAGGGATGACATCGCCATGTTATGTAATATTGTTTACAACCTGCAATGTGGGTGTCTTTGTGTCCTCCCTTTCTCTCTCTCTCTCTCTCTCTAGATCACAAACCTGCCAGACAACCGTCACGGCATCCATCAGGCTTAATTCGTGTTGAGAGTCTCACACACAGGCAGACAGGAATCATACACTGTGCGGCAATTACACACACACAGACACACAGACACACACACACACACGGAACATCCCGTTGATGCAGAAGAGGCACCGCTTCCAAAATGATGTCACTCACGGTCTCAGCCGGCTCGGCCCGCGTCGCCGCTAAACCCAACTCGACAGAGGCTTTGTCTTTAGTTTGGAGCTCCCCGGTAGATAAGCAGCACTGTGTGTGTGTGTGTGCGTGTGTGAGAGAGAGAGGGTCCCAGGAAACACAAGTGTACTTTCTTTTAATGTAAGATGTCAGAGAAGGGAAAAGTTATGTGGCCCTCACAGGAAAAAGTTTGGGGACCCCTGGCCTAGGAGCACAAATGGCAAATAAAAACTTGAATCTTGAATCTATAAAGACATCAGTGCCCCGAGAAGCTCGAGACAGAGCGTGACGTTCAGCTTCATGCTTATACTATTTGGTTATTAAGAGAGATTCAGTACATATACAATTCTATAAATCGCAGCATCACCTGAACGTCTCCACGCTCGGCGATGCCAGATGTGTGTGTGTGTGTCTACTGAGCGTCACACACACAATGGAAATAGGCCAATGTTTCCGCTGGGTCAAACAACTGGACTCAGCCAGATGATCGGAGAGGAAGTGGAGTGAGAGATCCATCGTGAGGCGGGAGGGCGGGAAACAATCGCTTCATGTCATCGTGAATCCAGTCGCACAAAAATACAATAACGACCGGAGCAAATATCTACACACAGAACAATGATGGTTCTTAAATGGTTCTTTAAAAGGCTTTGTGGTTCTACGAAGAACCATCACCTACTGAAGAACCGTTCTTTCATTTGAGGCACCTTTATCGGTTCTTTGAAGAACTCTTTAAGGTAATGGTTCTTAAAAGTACCCTGGTTTGAAACGTTCTTTTTGGAACCAGAAATGGTGCCTTAAAGAATCATTTTTGAAGGTTCTTTGAGACACCATTATAGGTTCTTTGAAAAACTATTTAAGGAAATGGTTCTTTAAAGAACCCTGGTTTGAAAGGTTCCTATTGGAACCAGAAATGCTGCCTTAAAGGACCCTGGTCTTAAAGGTTCTTTCTGAGGGTTCTTTGAGACACCTTTATTGGTTCTTTGAAGAACTATTTAAGGAAATGTTTTTCTAAAGAACCCTGGTTTGAAAGGTTCTTTTGAGGAACCATAAATGGTGCCTTAAAGAACCATTTTTGAAGGTTCTTTGAGACACCATTATAGGTTCTTTGAAGAACTATTTAAGGAAATGGTTCTTGAAAGAACCCTGGTTTGAAAGCTTCCTAATGGAACCAGAAATGGTGCCTTAAAGAACCCTGGTTTTAAAGGTTCTTTCTGATGGTTCTTTGAGACACCTTTATAGGTTCTTTGAAGAACTCTTTAAGGAAATGGTTCTTTAAAGAACCCTGGTTTGAAAGCTTCCGAATGGAACCAGAAATGGTGCCTTAAAGAACCCTGGTTTTAAAGGTTCTTTCTGATGGTTCTTTGAGACACCTTTATAGGTTCTTTGAAGAACTCTTTAAGGAAATGGTTTGAAAGGTTCTTTGTGGAACCATAAATGGTTCTTCTATGGCATCGCTCTAAGGAACCATTTTCGGTTCCAGATGGAACCTCCATGCTTCTGTGTGTAACTGCCAGTTCTGGACTTCATTGTTGTGATTATCATCATTACATCATCATGACCTTTAGATTATTGTATGTTCTCCACAATCTGATACGAAGGTCCCTAAAGATTGAGAGTAATAAATCACGTTCAGAAAGAAGGCTTCAGCTGTTCTTGATCTTGATATGAACATAAAGAGGCCAGAAAAAATAAAGCTGAATTGATTTTGTGTTTTTGCTTATGATGTCATGCAAAGCAATGGCCCTGCAAAAAACGCTACAACAAACAAAAAATGTGCATTGACTGCTACTTTATAAGTTTTGTGTTGACTCAATTCTGTGGTTTTGAGGTTGTTCTTTGAAGATGTTTATCATATTCTCTTCAACTTATTTACATTTATGGAAGAAAATAACACACAGATGTGAAGGGAGGTCCTCTGGTGAGCGAAACACACGAACACCAAACACTACAGCATCCAAATATCAAACATACACTACTGTTCAAAAGTTTGGGGTCACTTAGAAATGTCTTTATTTTTCAAAGAAAAGCACTGTTTTTTCAATAAAGATAACATTAATCAAAAAGACACTCTATACATTGTTAATGTGGTAAATGAATATTCTAGGTGGAAACGTCTGGTTTCTAATGAAATATCTCCATAGGTGTATAGAGGCCCATTTCCATCAACGATCACTCCAGTGTTCTAATGGTACATTGTGTTTGCTAATCGCCTTAGAAGACTAATGTCTGATTAGAAAACCCGTGCAATTATGTTAGCACAGCTGAAAACAGTTATGCTGGTGATATAAGCTATACAACTGGCCTTCCTTTGAGTTTGAAGTTTGAAGAACAAAATTAATACTTCAAATATTAATCATTATTTCTAACCTTGTCAATGTCTTGACTATATTTTCTATTCAATTTTCAATTCATTTGATAAATAAAAGTGAGTTTTCATGGAAGACACAAAATTGTCTGGATGACCCCAAACTTTTGAACGGTAGTGTAGGCAAAATTCTGAAAGTACAATTTTACTGCTAAGAGAAAAGAAAAGTAATTTAGCTTGATCATTGATTCTATGATGATATATACATTTTGATGGTTAATGTGTGGAAGATGTTTCTGAGGGGGGCAACATGGCTCCTGTGGCGCAGTGTGTTTCTATAATATCTCCCTCCATCAGCAACTTTAAACTTCCTCTTCCTGCTGTATTCATCTCTACCTATAAGCACCCTGTGATGAGACCTCAAAGGAAGAAATGAAAACCTGGAATCAGGTGAAAATAACACCGAGGGATTTCCCCCGTCCGATGAAGCGACATTTAATCTGCCTCCGTCACACTTTGTTTTGGCCTCAACGAGCCACACAAAGCTGCTTTAACACTTTAATACGGCCCAGATATAGTTCCGGCCATATAATACCGCACATCCTGCTTTTGGTATTTTTCATCATGCTGCTGTTTTATTCCGATGCTGTGAGCCCCAGCTGCTTTGTTGCATGAATTGCATCACAGTTAAATGTCCACATACGTTCTATGTCTGCTATCAAACATGTTTTATTAACCCTTGTGTTGCCTTCAGGTCAATTTGACCCGATTCAATGTTTAACCCTCCTGTTACCTTTATATTTACTAACATATTTTACCCTTGAGGTCAATATGACCCCAGCTATTAAAATCTCCAGAAAATTATTAGAATTAATATTGTTTTCCAAGTTTAAGTGTGAGGTACTTTATGTTTGTTTGTTGACTCCCGAAAGAACACCGACATTAAACATTGAATCGGGTCAAATTGACCCGAAGGCGACACAAGGGTTAAGGTATAAACGGTATGACCTTTTTAGGAGCTGCATATTTCTTCTTTCAATTTAATAAAATTCAGTTTATTTTGTAAAGCCCAATATCACATCAGCAGGGCCAGGCAGGAGGCCTCGAGTGATGGCGCGGCTGTGTCCAGACGCCGTCGAGGTAGCTCCGCGGAGATTGTGCGCTCTTTTAGTTTTTGTGTTTATTTTTAATGTTTTCTTTGCCACAAACACATCGGCACTAACAGCATACGACCACAGCACACTTTTGGACATAAACTTTTGCGCAAAACAAGGGTTTTTGTCCACTTTTTCCATCGATCCAGCGTGGCCGGCAGAGATCGTACGAGCGAACCACATCAACAACAGTGGAGCCGCTACTACGGGGAGACGACGAAAACATCGAGGGAAACGGAGCGAATTCGAACAGACTGAGAGTTCAAGCCCACCGTCCACCTCTGCCCAGCATCCTTCTTGCTAACGTCCAGTCTCTGGAAAATAAGATGGATGATGTTAGGGCAAGGATCAGATTCCAACGGGACATGAGGACTGTAACATCTTTTGTCTGACGGAAACATGGCTGACCCGCTGGTGCCGGATCGAGTCATATGCCCAACCGAGTCCTTCTCTGTTTTCCGTGCAGACAGAACGGAAGAGTCTGGTAAATCTAAGGGTGGAGGGGTTTGCTTCATGACTAACAACATGTGGTGCGACCCCAAGAACATTAAGACTCTTTCTCGTTCCTGCTCGCCGAACCTGGAACATCTGACGATCTCATGCCGTCCATTCTACCTTCCCGGAGTTCAGCTCGGTCATCACCACAGCCGTCTACATTCCACCACAAGCGGACACCGACGTAGCACTATCGGACCTACATGATGTGTTATGTCGGCATCAGAACAAGTATCCCGACGGCTGTGGTGGTGGCTGGGGACTTTAACAGGGCAAACCTAAAAAGTCATGCCGAACTTTCACCAGCACATTACGTGTGCTACCAGAGGGAAAGAACGTTGGACCACTGCTATACGCCATTCAAGAGAGGCTACAAGGCTGTCTCTCTCCTCCGTTCGCAAATCGGACCATGCCGCCATTTTTCTGCTTCCGAGTACCGACAAAGATCGCGCGAAGCGGTAGTGACGAGGAACGAAGCGGTGGTCTGACCAATCAGAGGCTGAGCTACAGGACGCTCTGCGTGTCGCCGACTGGGACATGATCCAATCCAGTTCCAGTGACGTCAGCGAGTTCGCGGAAGTAGCAATGAGCCTCATAGCAACGCTAGCGGACACCATCGTCCCCACGGTAAAAGTTAGGGTCTTTCCTAACCAAAAGCCGTGGGTTGATAGATCCATCCGTGAAGCTGTGAACGCCTGCATTGCTGCCTATAACTCCGGTCTTGTATCCGACAACATGGACGAGTACAAGGCAGCGGTCTATGGACTGAGGAGGGCGGTGAAGAAGGCCAAGAGGAGGTACCGAGACAGAGTGGAATCACAGATGGAGCACTGGCGCCTATGGCAGGGGCTACGGACTATCACAGACTACCAGAGCAGACCCCGCGCTATGGTGAGTGCCGACGCATCCCTAGCGGACGACCTGAACTCATTTTATGCACGGTTTGAGGCTAGCAACAACAGCGCTAGCTCGCCGGCTAACAACAACACCGTTAGCGTAGCCGAGGTGAGTTCTACCGCTGGGGATGAACACACACTCTGTGACCGAGCACAGTGTGAGGAGGGCTCTGTTGAGGGTGAACACCAGGAAAGCTGCAGGTCCAGATGGCATATCTGGGCGAGTACTGAAGACCTGTGCTAATCAGCTAGCTCCAGTGTTCACCACAATATTCAACCTCTCCCTGGCTGAGTCCGTGGTCCCCGCCTGCTTCAAGAGATCCACTATTGTCCCTGTGCCCAAGAATGCTTCTCCAGCATGTATGAATGACTACCGACCGGTGGCCCTCACCTCGGTGGTCATGAAATGCTTTGAGAGGCTGATAAAGGACTACATCTGCGCCTTCCTCCCTTCCTCCATGGACCCGCTGCAGTTTGCTTATCGCCCAAACAGATCCACGGATGATGCTGTCTCCCAGGTACTGCACACCACACTCTCTCATCTGGACAGCCAGAGGGGGCTATGTGAGACTGCTGTTCATTGATTATAGTTCAGCTTTCAACACCATAGTCCCTCCAGACTGGCCGGCAAGCTGATTGAGCTGGGACTGAACACCCCTGTGTGCTTGGATCCTGGACTTCCTGACCGCCAGGCCACAGGTGGTCAGGGTGGGCAGACACACCTCCAAATCCCTCACCCTGAACACAGGATCCCCCCAGGGTTGCGTCCTCAGCCCCTACTGTACTCCCTGTACACACATGACTGTGTGGCCAGGTTCAGCTCCAACACCATCATCAAGTTTGCGGATGACACAGTGGTGGTGGGCCTGATCTCCGACAACGACGAGAAGGCCTACCTGGAGGAAGTTGCTGATCTGTCACTCTGGTGCCAGGACAACAGCCTCATCATGAATGTCACCAAAACTAAGGAGCTGATTGTGGACTTTAGGAGGGTACAACAACAGAGGACGTACTCACCACTGGGGATTAACGGGACTACTGTGGAGAGGGTGAGCAGGTATAAATACCTGGGAGTCCACATCACCGAGGATCTGACATGGTCAACGAACACAGACACTCTGGTGAGAAAGGCAAGGCAGCGCCTACCACCTCAGGCAGCTGAGGAAATTTAAAGTTTCCCAGAGGATCCTTCAGTCCTTCTACTCTGGAGCTGTAGAGAGCGTCCTGACAGGAAGCATCACTGCCTGGTTTGGCAACTGCTCCGCTCAGGACAGGAAGGCTCTGCAGAGAGTAGTGCTCGGCTGAACGCACTATTGGAACTACACTCACCACCCTGCAGGACTTGTACACCAGGAGGTGCAGAACCAGAGCCGGCAGGATCATGAAGGATCCTCACCACCCCAACAACAGACTGTTTCAGCTGCTGCGGTCAGGCAGGCGCCTCCGTAGTCACGCTGCAAGAACAGAGAGACTGAGACGGAGTTTCTTTCCTCAGGCCATCAGGATTGTGAACTCCGACCTCACCAGGACCCCCATATAGACCCACACAACTGCCCCTCTTAGGCACACACACACACACACACTTACTGTAAATATTGTGTTGTTTTTTATTGTAAATAGTGTGTACTTGTTGCCCTTGCACATTCCTGCTGAGCATTGCCACTTTCATTTCACTGCACACCCTGTGTGTATGTGACAAATAAAACATCTTGAATCTTGAATCAGACACAGCCAGGTCCAATGGACCCTACGAGACGTGGAGCCACAAAGACTCCGGGAAAGAAGCAGAGATAACAAGAACGGGCACTCGGTAGAGCGCATACCTTCGCATATCACAAGATTGGGCATTGAATTATGAACATGTTGGCATTAGTTGCATTGACCCCAGCAATTAAAACCTCCATGAAATGATTAGAATTGATAGTGTTTCCCAAGTCAGCCCTTTAAATAAATATAAAAGTTGATATTTCACACAGTGACAAACAGCCTGGGGTCAAATTTACAAGTTGTGTTCAGGACATTGAAAACATATGTTCATTTTGTAGGTTTTTCCAGTTGTCCCTAATAAATTAGGAAAGGTCATGAAATATGAAGCAAAAAAAAAAAGATGTCAATCAACATTGAATGTGGTCAAATTGCCCCCAAAGGTAAGAGGAGGGTAAATATTTGTCATGGTGCTATTAGCGTGGACCCAAAAGCACGACTCAGACAGGAGTAACAAAGATGACTGTCTTTTGGTTGAAACCAGGAGATCAGTCCAAGAAGCAAACAAGTCCAAAAAGGGGCGGGGCAGAGAATCAGAGGTCAGAACAGGCAGGTCAGGAATATACTCTAATAACACTAGAGAACTTGGCACGAAAACACAAGACAATCTGGCAGAGGACAAGTGGAAGTGAGGGAGCTAAATAGTGAGGGACTAATGAGGGATGGGCTGCAGGTGAGAGGCGTGAGGACCAGGTGAAGGGAATGAGGGACTAACGAGGTGACCAGAGGCAGGTGAGGGGAGTTGGACTGACGAGATGGGAAGCAGGATCTGGAATGACAGGATAGTTAGTGACAGGATGAAAACAACTAATACAGAAAGGAAGGTGTGGAGCTAAACTGTTACAATATTACAAAAACCTGCTTCAGGTACGTTAACCGCCTGATTCTTAGCATACTCTGTGTTCTTTGTGGTTCTCTGCACTGTGCAGACTCCATGCGGTCAGGATTCAACCTGAGAACCGATCGAATGAAACCAATGTCTCTGTTGCCATGTCGACGTCCCAGGAGTGACGCTCACCTCTTGACCCGTTCTTCTGGCTCGACAACCCTTCATTTTAAGAAACCGGGGCATGTGGTTTTTGGTCTCAGGGTGTATTTTGTGTTTGTGCTGTGAAAAAAAAAAAAACGCAGCTTGAGGTAAATGGTTTAGTTTAGAAGCAGATGTGGACTCTGGTGTTATTATGTCGCCTGGAGGGAGCAAAAGGGTTCCCTGAAGAACAATTCTCTCTTATTTCCTCTTCTGTTAAGACAAGGACACGCCGACGCGTGCGGTTGCTTCTTTTCGCGCCACAAAACAGACGAAGAAAAACATAAGATGTGTGTAAATAACCCCATGGAAGGGTTATTGATCGGGGTTGATTGCCTGATTTGTATTTTTCTTATTGGTTTTACTGTGTGTTTGAAGATATTGTTTCGTAAGACGAATTTATAGAGTTTTTTAATCCACTTTCTCTCGAATAGATAAATCAGTAAATGTTTAGATTATATTATATTAAATTAGATATTCCTTTATTAGGCCCACAGTGGGGAAATTTCATAAAAATAAAAAACACAAAACTCAATAACAATACTAAATATACAGAGGAAACCAAATATATACACAAGGCAGTGTCCAGTTTAATGGACCCGTGTGAGGCTAAAAGCTCTTTACGGAGGTGATAGTTAACAAGTTTAATAAATGTATTGTGACCCAAAAGGAAGAAAATAATAGGAGTAATTACATCAGCGGTAAGTTTCATGCCACTTCATATATATATATATATATATGTGACTGATGATAAATGGAGCATCCGTCTTATTTATTTTTCAATTTTCATTGCGTAAATTGTCATTATAAGCATTTCTGGTATCTCCTCAAATATGTGCACACACACACACACACAACTCTTTGGCTGTCGCAAAGCAAAGTGGACGTTGTGTTCTTTTCCCACCGTCCCCTCTTTTCTTGAAGGTATTCAGACTGGGTTTAAGGGTTTGACAAAGGCCATCTCGCCAAAGCTCCACTTGACCTATTTGAATCGCCTCTCGTTGGGTTTACGGGCGGTCGGCGCTGACCCCTATATCATAGAGCACAACAGAGCTCCCTTTCCTCGCTGTCTTAAGTCCTTCCCACTTAATCCCCCGGGGAGGTTGTTTGTGAGCCGTATCGCTACAAGAGGAGAGCAACGACAACAACGGAAAACCTCTGCGTTGCCAAGCGCTCCTCTTCTCACGCTCTCATCATCGTCACGGCTTGGACATATTCACACTTTCACACAATCTCCATCAATCTATCTCCATGTACCCTTCATGTCTGGCTCATTGCCTCCTTGGAACAAAACACACACACACACACACATATAAAGACGCATGTGTAGACGCACACCTGCCAAACCCTGGAATATGTTCAGCTGAGTCAGCAGCTCTCTCTCTCTCTCTTTCACTCTGTCTGTGATTTCCTCATCATCCTTCTTCTCTCGAGGAATTATTAAAAATACAGATGGTACCAAAATCACGCTTTGTCTTTGATTCCTTACTTCTCAAAAACTGACACCATTCTTTAAGGGTTCACAATTGAAGATCTTGACTGAAACACAGGAAATATACAGATGAAGGTGGAAAAGGAAGATCTAACATTAAGATTAATTTTTGACTCCTCAAAATAAATAATGTAAAACAACCGCTGTTACGAAAACAGGTGGTTTATCTTTATCTCTATCTTTAGTAAAATACATTGCTTTTTCACAAAGGCGGAATTATAATTCTGATGTGACATTCTGATGTGATAAAATAAAATAAATGAAATTAAATAAATAAAATAAAATAAATAAATAAAATAAATAACTTATAATGAGCTGTGCATCATTATAAGTCTGCCCAAATACTGAGGGCAACAATATCACGTGTGGAAATGTATTCATGTCATCAGTCTTTAAACCACTAGACTGCGAGCGTAGTTCAGAGAACAATCCCCACTGTGGTTCAGTGTTTCGTTTAAAGACACTTTGGGAGGGCAGAGGAACACCGAGAGCTAAGAAATCCACACATGCTGTCATAAACAATTAGGATTTTCACGAGTCCGGGGGTTCATACTGGAAAAATTCAGCTCCGGCAAGAGACTGGAAAAACATCAAACGTAAGGCAGCGAGGATTAATTTCTACCACTTATTTCAGTTCGCTACATGGAGAAAATAGCCGACCATACTTCTGGTTTGTTTGCTCTTCTCATGATGCTGTGCAGAGGGATCAGGCCCGATCTGAATCCTCCGTCTTCATCCCCCTTGTTCTTAATTCCATTTAAATGTGTGTCTGAACACAAGCCAGGTCGTCCCTATAGCCTACTTTCCACCTCACTTCATTAACATTGTTGCTGCTCTGCAGTTAAGTCCCCTGCTGAATAGCAACTAATTGGAGGTCCCTGGTGTCTTTGACGGCGGAGCCACATTGTGCACTCGTGGTGCCATGACTTCTGACCTCTGTTGCATGTTTGTCTCCTGGAACAAAATCAATAACAGCCACAAGGAAGTGCCATGGGAAAGAGCCAACATGTGCATGTGATATTGTGCAATTATTTAATTTATTTAATTTATTTATTTTATTTTATTTATTTTATTTATTGTATTTATTTTATTTATTTTATTTATTTAACCAAGAAAAGCCTCAGTGAGTTTAGAAATCTCTTTTATTTAATTAATTAAATGAATTTGATTTTTTTCATTTATTTTATTTATTTATTTATAAAGGGAAAAACTGTTTTACATTTACTGGGTGTATCCACATGTTTTTGTTACTTTTGTGTGTTGACGTTCTTTCTGAAGATTGGGAAAGTTTAAGATGTTTTCCAAGAATGTGTTTGACATTCAGGATTTTTAAAAACAACTGAAATATCGATAGAGAATTGTTTTTCATATTTTGAGGAAAAGCCTGAGGTAGAAAAAAACACAAACTGAATTTACCAGGAATTAGACTCCATCGTGGCTGTTTGGCGTACGTTGCAATTAGACTCGGCGTGTGAGGAAAAAATGTATTGGAAGCGCCATTTATGATTTGCATTTAGATGAGCAGATTTTTCATTTTCTACCGATATTGTAATGATGAGACCCGAGGGAAATAATAGAGCAGGTGAGAAAGAGAGAGAATTGGAAGCGCTGGCCGAGCGAGCTCCGGTGCGCCAGCCAATCACGCCTCAATGTGCTGCTGTCACCTCAGTTTAAACGTTGGGAAGCCAATAAAAGCTCCGTGAGTAAAATACATCGCTTTTTCACAAAGGCGGAATTATTGCGAGTGACGTATAATTCTGATGATTTGAATATCGCCGGAGGCAAACGATTACTGTTGTTGAATTTGAACATATTTTGACGAGTGACAGAAATAAAGTCATCAAGCAAAAACCTGATAATTGTGCTCTGGATTTCTCCTTCTGAAACACGTCTCCCCTCACGTCTCTAAATGTCTCTAAACGTCTCTCAGATTAAGAGTTTTAAATCTTATTAGACATAAAAAAAGAGAACTAATTTCCCCTTGGGGATTAATAAAGTATATATCTTATCTTATCTTATATCTCTCCTCTCTCCTCCTCTCCTCTCACCTCCCCTCTCCTCTCATCTCCTCTCCTCTCTCCTCCTCTCCCCTCCTCCCCTCTCCTCTCATCTCCTCTCCTCTCTCCTCCTCTCCTCTCCTCCCCTCTCCTCCTCCTCCACCCCTCTCTCCTCCTCTCCCCTCCACCCCTCTCCTCTCCTCTCTCCACCTCTCGTCTCCACTCCTCTCTCCTCCTCTCCTCTCTCCTCTCCTCTCCTCTCCTCTCATCTCTCCTCCTCTCCTGTCCTCTCTCCTCCACCCTCTCCTCTCCTCCTCCTCTCTCTCTCTCCACCCCTCCTCTCCTCCTCTCCTCCTCTCCTCTCCTCTCCTCCTCTCCTCTCCTCTCTCCTCCAACCCTCTCCTCCTCTCCCCTCTCCACCCCTCCTCTCTCCACCTCTCGTCTCTCTCCTCTCCTCTCCCCTCCTCCCCTCCTCTCCTCTCCTCCTCTCCTCTCCTCCTCTCCTCCTCTCCTCTCCTCCTCTCCCCTCCTCCTCCCCTCCTCTCTCTTCCTCCTCTCTCCCTCCTCTCCTCTCTCCACTCTCCTCCTCCTCCTCCTCTCCTCCTCCACTCCCCCTCTCCTCTCCTCTCCTCCTACTCTCCTCTCTCTCCTCCTCTCCTCTCCCTCTCCTCTCCTCTCCTCCTCTCCTCCTCATCTCCTCTCCACTCCCTCTCTCCTCTCTCTCCTCTCTCTCTCCTCTCTCTCCTCTCCTCCTCTCATCTCTCTCTCTCCTCTCATCTCTTCTCCTCATCTCCTCTTGTCTCCTCATCTCCTCCTCTCCTCATCTCCCCTCATCTCCTCTTCTCTCCTCTCATCTCCTCCCTCCTCTCTCATCTCTCAGCTAAGAAAAGTAATTTAGCTTGATCATTGATTTTATGATGATATATATATTTTGATGGTTAATCTGTGGAAGAAGATGTTTCTGAGGGGAAATATGTACTCCTGTCGCAGTGTTTCTAATATCTCCTCCAGCAACTTTAAACTCTTCCTGCTGTATTCATTCTACCTATACAATTCCTGTGATGAATTTCAAAGGAAGAAATGAAAACCTGGAATCAGTGGAAACAGTACTGTGATTTCCGGTCCGATGAAGCGGTACATTTAATCTGCCTCCACACACTTTTGTTTTGGGCCTCTAACGCGCCACACAAAGCTGCTTTACTACTCCTGCATCACGCCTCCAGGTTATAGTTCGCCATATAATGCTCCGCACATCCTGCTTTTGGTATTTTTCTTACTGCGCCATTATTCTGATGCTGTGAGCCCCAACTAGAATGGGCACTCGGTAGAGCACATACCTTCGCATATCACAAGATTGGGCATTGAATTATGAACATTTTGGCATTAGTTGCATTGACCCCAGCAATTAAAACCTCCATAAAATGATTAGAATTTATAGTGTTTCCCAAGTCAGCCCTTTAAATAAATATAAAAGTTGATATTTCACACAGTGACAAACAGCCTGGGGTCAAATTTACAAGTTGTGTTCAGGACATTGAAAACATATCATGTGAATTTTTTGGGTTTTTCCAGTTGTCCCCAATAAATTAGGAAAAGTCATGAAATGTGAAGCAAAAAAAAAAAAGATGTCAATCAACATTGAATGTGGTCAAATTGCCCCCAAAGGTAATAGGAGGGTAAATATTTGTCACGGTGCTATTAGCGTGGACCCAAAAGCACGACTCAGACAGGAGTAACAAAGATGACTGTCTTTTGGTTGAAACCAGGAGATCAGTCCAAGAAGCAAACAAGTCCAAAAAGGGGCGGGGCAGAGAATCAGAGGTCAGAACAGGCAGGTCAGGAATATACTCTAATAACACTAGAGAACTTGGCACGAAAACACAAGACAATCTGGCAGAGGACAAGTGGAAGTGAGGGAGCTAAATAGTGAGGGACTAATGAGGGGATGGGCTGCAGGTGAGACGGGCGTGAGGACCAGGTGAAGGGAATGAGGGACTAACGAGGTGATCAGAGGCAGGTGAGGGGAGTTGGACTGACGAGATGGGAAGCAGGATCTGGAATGACAGGATAGTTAGTGACCGGATGAAAACAACTAATAATAAAAGGAAGGCGTGGAGCTAAACTGTTACAATATTACAAAAACCTGCTTCAGGTACGTTAACCGCCTGATTCTTAGCATACTTTGTGTTCTTTGTGGTTCTCTGCACTGTGCAGACTCCATGCGGTCAGGATTCAACCTGAGAACCGATCGAATGAAACCAATGTCTCTGTTGCCATGTCGACGTCCCAGGAGTGACGCTCACCTCTTGACCCGTTCTTCTGGCTCCACAACCCTTCATTTTAAGAAACCGGGGCATGTGGTTTTTGGTCTCAGGGTGTATTTTGTGTTTGTGCTGTGAAAAAAAAACGCAGCTTGAGGTAAATGGTTTAGTTTAGAAGCAGATGTGGACTCTGGTGTTATTATGTCGCCTGGAGGGAGCAAAAGGGTTCCCTGAAGAACAATTCTCTCTTATTTCCTTTTCTGTTAAGACAAGGACACGCCGACGCGTGCGGTTGCTTCTTTTCGCGCCACAAAACAGACGAAGAAAAACATAAGATGTGTGTAAATAACCCCATGGAAGGGTTATTGATCGGGGTTAATTGCCTGATTTGTATTTTTCTTATTGGTTTTACTGTGTGTTTGAAGATATTGTTTCGTAAGACGAATTTATAGAGTTTTTTAATCCACTTTCTCTCGAATAGATAAATCAGTAAATGTTTAGATTATATTATATTAAATTAGATATTCCTTTATTAGGCCCACAGTGGGGAAATTTCATAAAAATAAAAAACACAAAACTCAATAACAATACTAAATATACAGAGGAAACCAAATATATACACAAGGCAGTGTCCAGTTTAATGGACCCGTGTGAGGCTAAAAGCTCTTTACGGAGGTGATAGTTAACAAGTTTAATAAATGTATTGTGACCCAAAAGGAAGAAAATAAAAGGAGTAATTACATCAGCGGTAAGTTTCATGCCACTTCATATATATATATATATATATATGTGACTATGATGATAAATGGAGCATCCGTCTTATTTATTTTTCAATTTTCATTGCGTAAATTGTCATTATAAGCATTTCTGGTATCTCCTCAAATATGTGCACACACACACACACACAACGCTTTGGCTGTCGCAAAGCAAAGTGGACGTTGTGTTCTTTTCCCACCGTCCCCTCTTTTCTTGAAGGTATTCAGACTGGGTTTAAGGGTTTGACAAAGGCCATCTTGCCAAAGCTCCACTTGACCTATTTGAATCGCCTCTCGTTGGGTTTACGGGCGCCGCGGCGGTCGGCGCTGACCCCCTATATCATAGAGCACAACAGAGCTCCCTTTCCTCGCTGTCTTAAGTCCTTCCCACTTAATCCCCCGGGGAGGTTGTTTGTGAGCCGTGTCGCTACAAGAGGAGAGCAACGACAACAACGGAAAACCTCTGCGTTGCCAAGCGCTCCTCTTCTCACGCGCTCTCATCATCGTCACGCGGCTTGGACATATTCACACTTTCACACAATCTCCATCAATCTATCTCCATGTACCCTTCATGTCTGGCTCATTGCCTCCTTGGAACAAAACACACACACACACACACACACACACATATAAAGACGCATGTGTAGACGCACACCTGCCAAACCCTGGAATATGTTCAGCTGAGTCAGCAGCTCTCTCTCTCTCTCTCTTTCACTCTGTCTGTGATTTCCTCATCATCCTTCTTCTCTCGAGGAATTATTAAAAATACAGATGGTACCAAAATCACGCTTTGTCTTTGATTCCTTACTTCTCAAAAACTGACACCATTCTTTAAGGGTTCACAATTGAAGATCTTGACTGAAACACAGGAAATATACAGATGAAGGTGGAAAAGGAAGATCTAACATTAAGATTAATTTTTGACTCCTCAAAATAAATAATGTAAAACAACCGCTGTTACGAAAACAGGTGGTTTATCTTTATCTCTATCTTTAGTAAAATACATTGCTTTTTCACAAAGGCGGAATTATAATTCTGATGTGACATTCTGATGTGATAAAATAAAATAAATAAAATAAAATAAATGAAATAAAATAAATAAAATAAAATAAATAAATAACTTATAATGAGCTGTGCATCATTATAAGTCTGCCCAAATACTGAGGGCCACAATATCACGTCGGAAATGTATTCATGTCATCAGTCTTTAAACCACTAGACTGCGAGCGTAGTTCAGAGAACAATCCCCACTGTGGTTCAGTGTTTCGTTTAAAGACACTTCGGGAGGGCAGAGGAACACCGAGAACTTAGAAATCCACACATGCTGTCATAAACAATTAGGATTTTCACGAGTCCGGGGGTTCATACTGGAAAAATTCAGCTCCGGCAAGAGACTGGAAAAACATCACACGCAAGGCAGCGAGGATTAATTTCTACCACTTATTTCAGTTCGCTACATGGAGAAAATAGCCGACCATACTTCTGGTTTGTTTGCTCTTCTCATGATGCTGTGCAGAGGGATCAGGCCCGATCTGAATCCTCCGTCTTCATCCCCCTTGTTCTTAATTCCATTTAAATGTGTGTCTGAACACTGCTGAATAGCAACTAATTCGTCCCTATAGCCTACTTTCCACTCACTATTAACATTGTTGTTGCTAAGCAGTTAAGTCCCCTGCTGAGCAACAAATTGAGGTCCCCCTGGTGTTTTGATTTCGGAGGCCACATTGTGCACTCGTGGTGCCATGACTTCTGACCTCTGTTGCATGTTTGTCTCCTGGAACAAAATCAATAACAGCCACAAGGATGTGCCATGGGAAAGAGCCAACATGTGCATGTGATATTGTGCAATTATTTAATTTATTTAATTAATTTATTTTATTTTATTTACTTTATTTATTTTATTTATTTTATTTATTTTATTTATTTAACCAAGAAAAGCCTCAGTGAGTTTAGAAATCTCTTTTATTTAATTAATTAAATGAATTTGATTTTTTTCATTTATTTTATTTATTTATTTATAAAGGGAAAAACTGTTTTACATTTACTGGGTGTATCCACATGTTTTTGTTACTTTTGTGTGTTGACGTTATTTCCGAAGATTGGGAAAGTTTAAGATGTTTTACAAGAATGTGTTTGACATTCAGGATTTTTAAAAACAACTGAAATATCGATAGAGAATTGTTTTTCATATTTTGAGGAAAAGCCTGAGGTAGAAAAAAACACAAACTGAATTTACCAGGAATTAGACTCCATCGTGGCTGTTTGTACGTTGCAATTAGACTCGTGTGAGTTTAAAAAATGTATTGGGCATCATTTATGATTTGTGGATTTGATTTTCATTTCTGATATTGTAATGATGGGACTGAAATAATAGGCAGGTGAAAGAGAGGTGGAAGCTGCTGCCAGTCACAGGCTCAGTCGTCAACCAATCACGCCTCAGCCTTTCACTGCGCCTCAGTTTAAACGTTGGGAAAAATAAAGCTTGAGTAAAATACATCGTTTTCACAAAGGCGGAATTATTATGTGACGATAATTCTGATGATTTGAATATCGCCGAGGCAAACGATTACTGTTGTTGAATTTGAACATATTTTGACGAGTGACAGAAATAAAGTCATCAAGCAAAAACCTGATAATTGTGCTCTGGATTTCTCCTTCTGAAACACGCCTCCTCACGCCTCTAAATGTCTCCTAAACGTCTCTCAGATTAAGAGTTTTAAATCTTATTAGACATAAAAAAGAGAACTAATTTCCCTTGGGGATTAATAAAGTATATATCTTATCTTATCTTATATCTCTCCTCCTCTCCTCTCATCTCCTCTCTCTCCTCTCTCTCCTCTCCTCCTCTCTCCTCTCATCTCCTCTCCTCCTCCTCCTCTCCTCCTCCTCCCTCTCTCTCCTCTCTCTCCCTCTCCTCTCTCCCTCTCTCCTCCCTCCTCTCCTCTCCTCTCTCCTCCTCTCTCTCCTCTCTCCTCCCCTCCCCTCTCCTCCTCTCCTCCTCTCTCCTCCACCTCCTCTCTCCTCCTCTCCCTCTCCTCTCCCACCTGCTCTCCTCCTCTCCTCTCCTCTCCTCCCTCCTCTCCTCCTCTCCTCTCCTCTCTCCTCCTCTCCTCTCCTCTCTCCTCCCTCCTCCTCTCCTCTCTCCACCCTCTCCTCTCTCCACCCTCTCCTCCTCTCCTCCCTCCTCTCCTCTCATCTCCCTCTCTCCTCCTCCTCCTCATCTCCTCCACCCCTCTCCTCTCCTCTCCTCCCTCCTCTCCTCTCGTCCCTCCTCTCTCTCCTCTCCTCTCCTCTCTCTCCTCCACCCCTCCTCTCCCTCCTCCCTCTCCTCTCCACCCCCTCCTCTCCTCTCCCTCCTCTCCTCCTCCTCTCCTCTCCTCCTCTCCCCTCCTCCTCTCCTCTCTCCACCTCTCGTCTCCACTCCTCTCTCCTCCTCTCCTCTCATCTCTCCCCCTCTCCTCTCCTCTCCTCCTCTTCCTCTCATCTCTCCTCTCATCTCTTCTCCTCTCATCTCCTCATCTTGTCTCCTCTCATCTCCTCTCCTCTCATCTCTCCCCCTCTCCTCTCCTCTCTCCTCCTCTCATCTCTCCTCCTCTCATCTCTCCTCTCATCTCTTCTCCTCTCATCTCCTCATCTTGTCTCCTCTCATCTCCTCTCCTCCTCTCCACTCATCTCTCCCCTCTCCTCTCATCTCTCCTCTCTTCTCCTCTCATCTCCTCATCTTGTCTCCTCTCATCTCCTCTCCTCCTCTCATCTCATCTCTTCTCCTCTCATCTCATCTTGTCTCCTCTCATCTCATCTCCTCTCATCTCTCCTCCTCTCCTGTCCTCTCATCTCTCCTCATCACAGGTTCCCTTGCTTCCAGACATCCCCCTCCATCCCCGCCCCTGCTGTGACCTTTCACCTCTTCCTTCCTAATGATCTGACCTCTCGTTTTTTCCGCCCTCCGTACCATCTCTCCATCCCTCTCTCTGTTGTGCACCGACAGATATGCTAGAGAGGTTCATGTCATTTATGTTCGCTTTCTCTCATTCCAGGCTTCCTGATTGTTTTCACCTGTCATCACACCTGTCTCCTATGCTCATCAGTGTCAGCCCCGCCCCTGATTGGTCCCACCTGTGTCTTGTTACCATGTGCTTAAATTCCCCTGTCTCCCAGTGTTCCTTGTCAGTCTGTCTGGTCTTTGCCATGATCAGGTCGGGTTATGTTGTGCTCTTGAAAGTTTTTGATCCTCACTACGTGGCGCTTTCATTTTGTTCACTGCAGAACCGAAAAATAAAGTACTTACAAATACTTTATCTCTGTCTCCCGGTCGTGCAATTGGGTCCTACTTCCTAAGTGTCTGAGCTCGTAACAGAACGAACTGACCACATTATGGACCCAGCCGACCCAAGAACGCTTCACGCTCTGTCGGTACAGGGCGTGACGATTTTTCATCACGAGGAAAAACTGGACAAAGTCAGCCGGGAAATACAAGAGCTGAGAGGACGCCAGGCCGGGTTCAGGAAGAATTATCTACACAGATGCAACAACTGGTTGCCCAAATGAATAATTTTTCACTCATCAACAGACTGCTCCTCTGGTGACGTCATCCACAGCTGAGAATTTGCCTGTCAATACTCCAGCTGACGTCCCAGGTCAGGCTGTTTCCTCCCGTTACGGCTGGCTCTTCCGGAGAGATTTTCCGGAGACTCTTCGAATTGCAGAGCCTTTCTGGTACAGTGTGATCTGCATTTTCAACACAACCCAGCAGCCTCTTTATCTGAGCATGGTAAAGTGGCGTTTATTGTGTCTCATTTAACGGGAAGAGCTGCAGCCTGGGCTACTGCAGAATGGTCTAGAGACACCGAACTATGTTACTCATTGGCCGATTTCATAGAGACTATGAGGCGCATTTTGACCACTCATCGCCTGCTACGGAGGCCAGCAGAAGACTGTTTCAAATCGTCAGCTCAACCGTCAGGTGGTTGATTATGCCATCGCATTTCGTACAGCAGCAGCGGACAGCGGATGGAATGTTCCGGCTCTTCGTGACGCCTTCATGACAGGACTTTCGGAACCGATAAAGGACCAGCTGGCTCCACTGGAGACACCGGGATCTGGAATCCTCATCGCTGTGGCCATCCGGATCGATAACCGTCTTCGGGAAAGAGAGAGGGAGCGTCGACGCAACCGAGATGTTATTCCCAGCTTCCAGAATTCGCCTCGTCGGGTCGCGCCGCCAGCGGAGGATTTCCAGCTCATGTTACCGGACCATCAGAGGACTACACTTCCGAATGACTCCGGTGAACCCATGCAGCTTGGAAGAACCAGGCTTTCTCTGGAGGAGAGGCAGCGCTCACGTCTGGGAGGGTTGCTGTTTCTACTGCGGCCAGCCGGGTCATCAACTCGCTTCATGCCCGGCCAAAGATCGTGCTCACCAGTCAAAAGGAGGGCGCTGGTGAGCAAGTTTCCCGCAGACTTTCCTCCTCGACCTGTTACTCAGGTAGACATTTGTATTAACAATCAGACCTTTGACCAGGGTGTGTTAATAGACTCAGGGGCTGACGAAAGCCTTATAGACTGGGGCCTAGTCAAACAGCTAAAAATAAAAACTGTCCCGCTATCTCATCCTGTTAGTGCCAGTGCCTTAGACGGCCGCTTGTTGTTCACAGTTACCCATTGCACTGAGCCCATACGGATTACTATAAATAAGGACCATACCGAGAGCATGCAATTTCATATTTTTGAGTCGACTCAGCACCCGATTATTTTGGGGTTTCCTTGCTGAAGATCCACAATCCTCACATAGACTGGCCTTCAGGCAAAGTTATAGACTGGGGAGAGGATTGTAAGGGCAGGTGTAAACTTTCGCAACCTGTTAATGCACCAACAGACTCTAGTAGGATCATTATAGATCACCCTGACTACCCTGATCTACACAAGGTACCTTCCTGTTACCATGATTTAAAAGAAGCGTTTAACAAGTCTAAAGCCTTGTCGCTACCTCCTCACCGAGATTTTGACTGTCCCATTGATCTCTACTGAGCCCCCATTCCCAAGGGGAGACTTTACTCGATTTCGAGACCTGAGAGAACAGCAATGGATGAATACATCTCCTCTTCACTCAAATCAGGGATTATCCGTCCTTCATCGTCTCCAGCCGGAGCGGGATTCTTTTTTGTGGGAAAGAAAGACGGGTCTCTGAGACCTTGCATAGACTACAGTCCACTAAATGACATTACGGTGAAGAACCGCTATCCTCTGCCACTCATGTCATCTGCTTTTGAACTGCTTCAACGGCCAAGATATTCACCAAGTTGGATTTAAGAAATGCATATCACTTGGTTAGAATAAAACAAGGGATGAGTGGAAGACTGGATTCAACACTCAGAATGGTCACTATGAGTACTTGGTAATGCCTTTTGGACTGTGCAATGCACCGCTGTTTTCAAGCTTTTGTGAATGAGGTTTTGGGAATTCTTGAATATTTCAGTGTTTGTGTATCTGGATGACATACTGATTTTCTCCCCAGACGCTAAATCTCATGTTAACCATGTCCGCCAAGTTTTGCAGAAACTACTGGATAATCAGCTATATGTCAAGGCAGAGAAGTGCGAGTTCCACACAGAAGAGGTGTCTTTCTTAGGATACATAGTCTCACCTAATCATATCCAAATGGATCCTGCGAAAGTCAGTGCAGTATCCCAGTGGCCCACACCAGACTCCAGGAAAAAGGTTCAGCAGTTCCTAGGATTTGCTAACTTCTATAGGAAGTTTATTAGGAATTTCAGTTCTGTTGCTGCTCCTCTGCATGTTCTGACTTCTCCTAAGGTTCCTTCAAGTGGACCCCAGGCGGATCTTGCTTTCAAACTTCTCAGAGATAGATTCACATCAGCTCCCATACTCACCATTCCAGATCCCCAGCGCCAGTTTATGGTCGAGGTGGATGCTTCCAATGAGGGAATTGGAGGAGTACTGTCTCAACGTTCTGCAGAAGACAACAAGATGCATCCATGTGCTTACCTGTCGCGGAAGTTGACAACGGCAGAGCGGAATTATGACGTGGGAAACAAGGAATTGTTAGCTGTAAAAGCTGCCCTCGAGGAATGGAGACACTGGCTAGAGGGTGCAGAGCAACCGTGTTTAGTCTGGACAGATCACAAGAATCTAGAATATATAAGAAAGGCTAAGCGTCTCAACTCCCGTCAGGCCAGGTGGACACTTTTCTTTAGTAGATTCAACTTCACACTCTCTTTTCGTCCCGGGTCTCAGAATCAAAAACCCGATGCTTTGTCTCGCCTTTACGATCCCGAACCACTTGCGGTAGAGCCCAAGACCATCCTTCCACTTAACCGGGTGATCGGAGCCTTTTCCTGGCAAGTGGAGTCAGACGTTAAAGAGGCAAATGTCATGAATCCAGCGCCTAGCGAGTGTCCCAACAATCTGCTGTTTGTTCCTGAGGCTCTTCACTCCAAGGTCATCCACTGGGCTCACTCATCTGTGCTTTCGTGCCATCCGGGAGTAGCAAGAACAATGTTCAGGATTCAACAACGTTTCTGGTGGCCATCCATGAAGACAAATGTGGCCGAGTATGTAGCGGCTTGTCCGGTGTGTGCGTGTAATAAGACCTCATCTCAAGTTAAGATGGGCTTGCTCCAGCCGCTGCCGATTCCCCATCGTCCTTGGTCACACATTTCGATGGATTTTGTGACAGGATTTCCTCATCCAGAGGCAAGACTACGGTTCTAACAGTGGTTGATCGATTTTCAAAGATGGCTCACTTCATCCCATTGACCAAGCTTCCTCTGCCAAAGTCACCGCAGAGGTCATGATGAATCACGTATTCAGGATCCATGGATTCCTAATGACATTGTTTCCGACAGGGGTCCACAATTCATTTCCGCCTTCTGGAAAGAGTTTTGTCGACTCATAGGTGCCACCGTCAGCCTGTCATCAGGATATCACCCTCAGTCAAATGGACAGTCGGAGCGTCTGAACCAAGAACTAGAGACTACGCACGTTGTCTCGTCTCCCGAACCAGACCACCTGGAGTGACCACCTCACATGGGTCGAGGTTGCCCACAATACCCTTCCGACGGCGGCCACAGGTCTCTCTCCATTCCATTGTGTCAATGGTTTCCAGCCTCCACTTTTCCCTAACAACGAGGAAGAGGTGATGGTTCCATCGGCACATGCCATGATCAGACGTTGTCGCAGAGTTTGGGCTGGTGCTCGCCAGTCTCTTCAGTTCAGCTCGGATGAAGGCTGTTGCGGACGTTCATCGCAGGGTCGCTCCCTCCTACAGTCCAGGCCAAAAGGTTTGGCTCTCTACCAAAGACTTACCACTCCATGTCGCCTCAAAGAAACTGGCTCTCTGATTTGTGTGTCCGTTTCCAGTGTCCAGAGTCATCAACCCGGCGGCGGTACGCTTGCAACTCCCCAGGACCTTGAGAGTGCACCCAACGTTTCACGTTAGTAGAATCAAGCCGGTGTGTGAGAGCACACTTGTTCCCGCCTCCAAGCCCCCTCCACCGCCCCAGTTCTTTGAAGGGGGTGACGTTTACAAGGTCCGTAAGCTACTGGAGGTCCGTAATAGGGAGAGGGGCAAGCAATTCCTGGTAGACTGGAAGGGTTACGGTCCTGAGGCTAGAAGCTGGATAGCTGCTTCATTTATCGTAGACAAGACTCTTATCCACGACTTTTACAATCAGCCTGGGCCATCAGGAGTTGGCCCTAGAGGGGGGGGTACTGTTGTGCACCGACAGATATGCTAGAGAGGTTCATGTCATTTATGTTCGCTTTCTCTCATTCCAGGCTTCCTGATTGTTTTCACCTGTCATCACACCTGTCTCCTATGCTCATCAGTGTCAGCCCCGCCCTGATTGGTCCCACCTGTGTCTTGTTACCATGTGCTTAAATTCCCTGTCTCCCAGTGTTCCTTGTCAGTCTGTCTGGTCTTTGCCATGATCAGGTCGGGTTATGTTGTGCTCTTGAAAAGTTTTTGATCCCTCACTACGTGAGCGCTTTCATTTTGTTCACTGCAGAACCGAAAAATAAAGTACTTACAAATACTTTATCTCTGTCTCCCGGGTCGTGCAATTGGGTCCTACTTCCTAAGTGTCTGAGCTCGTAACACTCTCTCGTGTCTCCCGTGGGGATCACGCGATCGAGGACTCAGGAAGAGGGCCGATCTGGGTCCCTTCACGGCTGCTTTGTATCCTTTCACCTTCACCCCCTGTCCACCTGCAGTTATCCTCTCTCTCTCGCAGATGGACAAAAGAGGAGAGGAACGCCGTCTTCCGGAATCAATCCAACCAGCCAAGAGCGTGAACCCTCCAAAGAAAGAGGCGAATGAGTGTATTACCCTCCCTACCGATACTCATTTCAACATTCACGAGGGTTATTCCCATATATCTTTAAAATAGTTCCCCATAAATGTGATTTTTTTTTCTTTTTGTGTCATTTTTATAGCCCGCAAAAAAAATTAAAAGCCAAAGGATGTACACAAGCGTTTCCCTTATTTTTATAACAACAACCGTGCCATGTTTGCATCGACGGCATCCTGATTAAATTGTCCTGTGTCAAAGTCACACAGCTCAGCCTGGGGTGTGTGTGTGTGTGTGTGTGTGTGTGTGTGTGTGTGTGTGTTCGGGTTCCTAAAGCCAATGAGAGATTATCCGGATTGCGGAGACGACACGGGTGACCGATGCCCCTTGTACCGCACACCAGAGGGCATCTCACGGGCTGATCCCCTCACTGGTGTGCAGTCGTGGTGAATGTAATCCCAAATTATTTAACCAGATTACTAGGGCATGAGAAGAAGAAGATAAATCTGCCTTTGAATTATGTATAGTGGGGGGGGGGGGGGTGAGGATAGGGGGGGTTTATGTGGTAAATTATGAGTTCCAGTGTGATCACATCCCTAAAAGACAGACAGCGTTACGTCATCACGATAGAGGCGGAGCTTCGAGAGAGCACGCGGATGTAATCTGACATTCAGCAGAGCGGAAACAGCGAAAAAATACCATTTTAAATATGATTATTAGTTCCTGAAGACTGAAATCTGAGAGGAAAACAGCACAATTGTTCATTTTCAACAGATGAGTTCTTCCAGATTATGTGACAGAGATTTTTTTAAATATGTGCAATCGTGGCAATGTAATCCCATATTACATAACCAGATTACAAGGGCATGAGAAGACGATAAATCTGCCTTTGAATTATGTATCGTGGGGTTTATAAATTATGAGTTCCATTGTGATCATAACCCGAAAATGGCAAACAGCGTGACGTCATCAGCATAGAGGCGGAGCTTCGAGACATCAGCATAGAGGCGGAGCTTCGAGAGAGCACGTGGATGTAGTCTGACATTCAGCAGGGCAAAAACAGCGAGAAAATACCATTTTAAATCTGATTATTAGTTACTGAAGATTGAAATCTGAGAGGAAAACAGCACAATTGTTCATTTTCAAACATAAGCACCGACAGACGAGTTCTGAGACCGAGATTTTTTTAAATATGTGCATTTGTGGCAATGTAATCCCAAATTACATAACCAGATTACTAGGGCATGAGAAGAAGAAGAAACATCTGCCTTTGAATGATGTATAGTGGGGGGGGGGGGGGGGGGTTATGTGGTAAGTTACGAGATGACATTTTTTACTTGTCATCTTATTTATTGCTTCTTCGTGACGAGGAGAGAGCAGCATGTTTACCCTGAGAAAAATAATCCATTTATAAAATTAAATTTAAAAAATGGCCTCATCCGTTCCATGAAACACGTGGAGACAACAGGAAGTGTGTGTTGTGGTGGGGCGGTCACTTTGCAGTGTACCACACACACACACACACGCGGTCATAAGTTTTCTCCGTTTCTGACCGTGACCCCTGGAGGTCAACGCTGGGACGTGTTCATCTTTCATCCCGCCACGCAGCGGGAGCTAACGCTCCATCTTGGCGGAGACCTCCAGACCTTCGGGGCGATGACTCTCCTCTTCTGTCTCTCCGTCTCTCGCTCTTCGTGACCGGCCTTCCACTTTGAGTCTCTCTCTTTCTTTCCTCTCCTCACCTTTCACCCCCCAGACCTCCGGCTCTTCTTCCTTCTTCCTTCTCTTTCTCTCTCTACCTCAACACAGACGATGGTCAGCAAAACCCCTCTGTCCCCGCGGAGCATCGCGTATGTGTGTGTGTGTGCGTGTGTGTGTGTGCGTGTGAGTGTGTAGGTGTGTTTTTGTGTGTGTGTTAGTGTGTATGTATGTGTGTGAGTGTATGCGTGCGTGTGTGTGGATGTGTGTTTGTGTGTATGTGTATGTGTGTGCGTGTATGCATGTGTGTGTATGCGTGCGTGTGTGTATGTGTGTTAGTGTATTTGTGTGTGTGTGTGTGAGTGTGTGTGTATGTGTGTGTGTATAGGTGTAGGTGTATGTGTGAGTATCTGTGAGTATATGTGTGTTTGGTGTGAGTGTGTATGTGTGTCAAAAGAGGTTAACCTCTTAAGCCCCAACGCACCACACGTGGTGCATTTTTGATATTGTGTTTTAAACTGTCTATACTATTATAATAAACATGAGCAAATATATTGATGTTGGACATCAAATTAAAGAAGACAACTGGGGCTACAAGTATCAGTGAGCCATTTAAACACAACTCAAAAACCAACTGAAATAAAAATACAAATATCATAATCATAATTTTGTCAGGTGTCGGCCCACTCAGAACGTTTCCGTAGCTTGCGACATGTAGCTTTGTGCAATCGTAAAAGAGATGTTTTAAAGCAAGAGGACTTCACACAGATTCTAAATATCTTTACAGAATCCTTCTGCACCAAAGTATCACGGAGATATAAGCCAAAGAACACAGAAATATTAATCGCTTCATAGCTTTACATTCAGCAAATTCAACATACTTTTGTTCTTGAGAAGAAGAAAAAACGTTTCTCTCCCCTGCATTCCATCTGGCATGGCTTTAGTGTGTGTGTATGTCCCTTTAAAAACCAGGCGGACTTTTGGGGAAGCGTCATAGTCAGCTATCAGGAAGTTCAATTTCAACGAATCGGATTTCACATTTCAAATATGGCGACGCCTTTCTGTCTCCTATTGGCTCACAGTGCTGTCAATCTTGTCTTTCTTGGTACCAATCGATTCTATTGGCTCTAAGTATTCCAATGACGTGTCGTTCTTTAAAATCCGCCCTTCCCCGGCGGAGATATCTGCGCGCGCAACAGCTGCGCTGTGACAGATCCAAAAACCGGCTTTACGCACAGCACGCACGCGCACAGCACCACTTTGTTTGATCGTTTTTTAATCTTTGATTTACTGTTTTAAAGCCACATAATGATGTATTTGCATGTATTGAACACCACAAGTAAAAGTGAAAGTGAAATAAATGGTTTGGTACATGAGAAAAGTCAAATGGCACAGATGGTGCTCCAATGGGCCCAAATGCAAATTTTAGAGACCTCGCCTAAATTCTCTTTACTAAAAAGTCTCCAACTATTGTTCTGCTTTATTTTTTCTGAGTCAAACTTTGCAGAGAGTCTGTTCACAAGTTGTATTATTATCTGGGTGATTTTAGGCCTTTGCTGTGCATCCATCCAGGATATATTCATCCTGAAAGTGCTTTTTTTTCTAATCGAACCTGAAACTTCTATGAAAATAGAAGATTCATCTTTATTTACTCTTAACCAGAAACATATATACGAATATTTACACATCTGAACAAAAGCTCACATGTGTTCCCTTTTTTATAACACCAACATTATTCAAATAGCTTTTGTGGTTGCAGAGCTACACCCTTTTTAGTTTGGGTATGTCATTTCAGCAGAAACCTCAAAAATCGGGTGGGGTTCAGGAGGCCCCATTTCTGGTTGCACAAAGAACCTTCCAAACCAGGGTTCTTTCAAGAACCTTTTCCTTAAAGAGTTCTTCAAAGAACCTATAAAGGTGTCTCAAAGAACCTTCAAAAATGGTTCTTTAAGGCACCATTTCTGGTTCCACAAAGAACCTTTCAAACCAGTGTTCTTTAAAGAACCTATAAAGGTGCTTCAAACGAAAGTATGGCTCTTCAGTAGGTGATGGTTCTTCGTAGAACCACAAAGCCTTTTAAAGAACCGTTTCAGAACCATTGTGTTTCTGTGTGTAGTCCCTAACATTGTTTGTGGGATGGATGCTGATGGCGAAAGTGAATCAGCTGAAAGACGTTGCATAGACATTATTCAGATAGAAGGATCAATCGTTGATTTAAACTGCTGAATCAGCTAATCATATTTTCCGAGGTTATTACTAAACATGAGTGTCAAACACTTTTTATACGCATGCATTTCCCATGCAGAAAATAATCCAGTCAACCAGACACTCTGTGTGCGACTCTATGGTCGTGATTCACCGCACGCTCATCACACAACACCTCCCCCGAATATAAACAGCTGATTACTTGCCGTAATAATTTTTTTGAGATGGAATCATGTATGTTTGTGAAGCCAGATAATGTGACGCATGTGGCCCGTTTTTTTTCTTCCTCTGACATATAGATTATTTTCCAGCGATACTTCCGCAGGTGTAGCTGCTGGCGGCCGTCTGGAGTCTGGGTGGGAAACTTGTTCTCGCTCTTCTGCTCTAATTCATGCCTGAGCTCGTCTTACTGCACTGAAGGTACGACACACACACACACACACACACTCACACACACACGGTGTAATCCTCCGGGCTCCACGGATACCAGATGACATACATGTAGACTAATCGTGCACACGTGAAACATGTTGGGCACGAAAGGTACACAACAGAACTACACACAGAAAAGTGAAGGTGCCATCTGGAACCGCAATATGTTCTTCAGAGTGATGCCACAGAAGAAGCATTTCCTTAAATAGTTCTTCAAAGAACCTATAAAGGTGTCTCAAAGAACCTTAGAAAATGGTTCTTTAAGGCATCATTTATGGTTCCACAAAGAACGTCCAAAAAAAGGTTCTTTAAGGCATCATTTATGGTTCCACAAAGAACGTCCAAAAAAAGGTTCTTTAAGGCATCATTACCGGTTCCACAAAGAACCTTTCAAACCAGGGTTCTTTAAAGAACCATTTCCTTAAAGAGTTATTCAAAGAACCTTTAAATGTGTCTCAAATAACCTTCAAAAATGGTAAAGTTAGGATACTTTCTGTTGCTCTTCTGTAAAAAGTTGACAATAACTTGTGAATTTTGCTTTTTTTAAGTGTTTACTCAAAGCCTTCATGAGCTTTCTTCACCGAGATGGAGATGCGTGAGGATCGTGTCAGGTTGTTTCTGAAGCTGATACCAAATTGAAACTCATCGCTTGCTCCCTCAGCTCAATTAATGGAGACAAGTGTGTGTGTGTGTGTGTGTGTGTGTGCGCGCATGTGTGTGTGTGTCTTCGCCTCCTTTTTCCTAAAATGAACAATCAGCTCCTTTACTGACGTTGAGCTTAGAAAGTTGTTCTCGGAAAAACCACTCTGCAAGATGGATGATTTCCTCTGTATATACTGTAAGTTGCTATTGTCCCGCTTTGGTTTTGTTGGTATTAAACAAAGGGAGATGGATGGTTTGAATTAAATAGATGGTGTGGTTAATTAGTGAGCTGGAGATGTATTTTGTTTTACTTTAAACAGAGCCAGGCGAGCTGTTTCCTCTCATTTCCAGTCTTTGGCCAAATAGTGGCATTAATCTTTCTTGTTCAACTCTTGAGAGAGAAAACATGTGCCAGAAATATTGAAATACATACTCACACAACAAAGCCTATTGTTTTAAAATAAATAATGGTTTGCAGGCTCTTGATGGGTTTCACAAATCTCAGATCCAACCTCCAACATTCTTGCTACACCCTTAAGGTTTTCAGATTCAATAGTATCATTTAAACACCATCTCAAAACAACACCCGTTTACACTGGCATTTAGCTAAACTACATATTCTGTGCCCTGCTTTAAAAAAAATCTTTTTTTGTTTATTTATTTTTCTTATTATGTTTTATTCTCTTCATTTATTGCACCATCGCTTACTGTGTATTTTACTTTGCTTTTTTAAAAACTGTTGAAATGTTTTAACGCCTGTTATTGCAGGGTTCATATACATGCTTTTCCAGGACTTGAAACCAAATTTCCATGACCAAACATTTCGTGAAATCTCGGTGTGTACATTAGTATAAAACTTAAATGACACAAATGAATGAGACACAATAGTTTGATTAAAAGAAGACATATTTAAATACATGTTTAATCAAAACTGTGTAAACTAGAACGGGCACTCGGTAGAGCGCATACCTTCGCATATCACAAGATTGGGCATTGAATTATGAACATTTTGGCATTAGTTGCATGCCAATTGGATAAAAATTGACCGCACTATGGTAAAAATAAGATTTTGACCTTTTCATGACCTTTACCTTTGACCCGATCGATCCCAAAATCTAATCAAATGGTCCCCGGATAATAACCAATCATCCCACCAAATTTCATGCGATTCGGTTTAATACTTTTTTAGTTATGCGAGTAACACGCATAAAAATAAATAAATAAATAAATACACGGCAATCAAAACATAACCTTCCGCATTTTCAATGCGAAGGTAATGAACATATAAAAATATCCACAACTTTTCCAAAACGTTTGGGATTTGTTTTTTACGGACTTTTCCAGGCCTGGAAATAACCATTACAATTACTTTTCCAGCTTTTCCATGACCCTATGAACCCTGTATTGCCAATGTGTTTTAATTGAATGCACTTTATGACCCTTTATCTGTGATAAGTGCAATAAATAAATACACCTTCCTTCCAAAGTCTTCTGCACACGTCACGTGGTGATGGTCAACAAGTGCGGTGGTAGTTGTTCCTCTTGCCTGCTCCATGAACCTTTCCAGGCACCATCCCCATCCATCCCGCCCATACGCGTCACGGATTCAAAGGCAGAGGAGGCGCAGAGCCCGGGCTGGCTCACACGCTCCGGAGCGGCGGCACAGAGAGACTGAGCACGCAGCGCGGAGCAGGGGGATCCTTCAGCGGGCTTTTTTCCCTCCTCCTCCTGTGCATGAACACAACAGTAGGACCCCCCCCCCCCCCACCCACCCTCCTATCCACCCCACCAGGATCTAAAGATGTGGACGGAAGTCGGAAAGCTCGTGCTATTACATTTGCTGCTCGCGGAGCTCCACTGCGCTAAAGGTAAGGAAGACACTTTTGTCTCGGCGGGGACTCGAACCCGCGTCACATCGCGGACCGACGGACCGAGACGGCGTTTTTCGTGGTTGTTTTTCTTCCCGTCTTCCAGTGCCGCGTTCAAGTGCCTCCTTTTTTTCCGGGAGACTTCTGGCATGATGCATACCGGGTGCACCTTGCCCCCCCCTCCCCCCGTGCCCGGTCTTTCCGGTGACATGGAGGCGACAGGATACGCGGAGGGGAACAAAATAGATCTCTAAAAAAAACCAACATAAAGCACGTGTCCATATGCAAGAGGCACAAATGATGCGCGTGGGGATGAGAAGGGTGCACGGTGGTGCTGGGTGCTTTTTGTTGTTGTAGCTGTAGCCCCCACACACACACACACCACTTAAATAGATTTGCCTAAACACATCGCAGGACGCTGGTGGTCGCCACACCCGCGGTCGCACCAACGCCTATTGATGCATAATTACTCTTTTTTTTTAATAAGGTGTAAATCATGTCGTGGGAATAATGGCTGTTAGAAAGAAAGAAAAACAACAACACCACAACAATTCTCCCCAACGCATCTCAAGATAGAGAGCAATTTGATCTGTTTTGCCGAGGATATCATTAATGATCTGCTTGATTGCAGTAAAGGTGTGTTTGTATATCTTAATTTCCCAGTTCTCACAAACAACAAACAGCCAGTGCCTCTTTTTGTTGTTGCCGTGGACGAGTATTGCTAAAGCCTTCTCCCCGCCTCCTTTCTCTAAACGTCTATAACACCACCGCCACGTGTCGACGGTTCTAAATGGACGATACGAAATCTCTCGTAAAGTCGATGCGACGTCCACGTTTATTCGACGTTCCCGTTCTGATCACAGAATTAAGTGATTGACGAGCTTTTTTCCCTCCTCCTTCAAATTGATGCCAACTTAGGAACTAACACGGAGTCGGAGTGTGAAACGGGTCAGTTTCAGTGCAAGAACGGACGCTGCATCCCGACCCTGTGGAGATGTGACGACGATGACGATTGCTCCGACAGCAGCGACGAGGAGAACTGTCGTAAGTGGCCCCGAATCTTTGTTGCTGAACTTAACTTTGTTTTTTGCTCGCTACAAATGGGATATTAGGTGTTTTTTTTAGGAGGCGTTTAAAGCGAATTGGCACATGTTTGACACCAGACCATTATTACCTTCGCATTGAAAATGCGGAAGGTTATGTTTTGATCGCCATTTATTTATTTATTTGTATGCGTGTTACTCGCATAACTAAAAAAGTATTAAACCGAATCGCATGAAATTTGGTGGGATGATTGGTTATTATCCGGGGACCATTTGATTAGATTTTGGGATCGATCGGGTCAAAGGTCAAGGTCAAGGTCATGAAAAGGTCAACATCTTCTTTTTACTATAGCGCGGCTAATTTTTATCCAATTGGCATGCAACTAATGCCAAAATGTTCATAATTCAATGCCCAATCTTGTGATATGCGAAGGTATGCGCTCTACCGAGTGCCCGTTCTAGTTTAATATGAGCTGGTACTGAAAGTACTCAGACCCCTTTAGATTTTTCACTCTTTGTTTCATTGCAGCCATTTGCTCAAAATCAAAAAAGTTCATTTTTATTTCTCGTTAATCTTCACTCGGCACCCCATCTTGACAGAAAAAAACAGAAATGTCGAAATTTTTACAAATTTATTAAAACTGAAATATCACATGGTCCATAAGTGTTCAGACCCTTTGCTGTGATGCTCATATTTAACTCGCATGCTGTCCACTTCCTCCGATCCTCCTTGAGACGAGTCGACTCCTTCATTGGAGTCCAGCTGTGTTTAAATCATCTGAGTGGACTTGATTAGGAAAGGCACACCTCTATATAAGACCTTACAGCTCTTGAACTTTTTAAAAATGTTATCAAATGGCTGCAATGAAACAAAGAGTGGAACATTCAAAGCGGTCTGAATACTTTCCGTACCCACTGTAACTGGTAACGACACGATATTCTGATTTTCCGCATTGTGACTTCAAAATGAATGAAGTCACACACAGAATAAACTGATTATCGTTTTTTTGGTTTTTGGCCTCTCAGCTGCTGATCCTGGATCATTGGTTAGGTCACATGGGCGCAGGCATTTAACTAATGTCTTACTTATTTCATTCCTAAGCAAATCTCTCTGACATAAGGTGAGCCGTGGCCCTGCTGGGTCAGACCAGGGTTATGTCACAGCATGATATATGGAATAATATGCTCAAATTGCAGTGTTATGTGTCATGACTACTCACTGCTGAGGAATGCATCGCGCTCTAATGCAAATGCTGTTATGTGACTCATCACAAATCGGCTGCTTTTCTTGCTCATGGGTGCCTTTTGCTTCTGTGGATGGGGGAGATCGTAAATTGAGAGTTTCAAGTGCAGGATTGCATGTTTGATAATCGGGCAATCAGATATTGTATTAAGTCCTTCAGGAATAAGTGAAAAAGACCCGTGGTACGTGATTCTGGATTAACTGGGAGCATTCAGGACGTTGCGTGGACGACCCAGGCGGGTAATCATCCCTTATGAATTTGTCACGGTGCTAATTGCTTGAATGGTTCATATTAGTGGCCGATTGATTCATTGCTTATCTTTCGAGGGCGAGCGCGCCAAACCCGTGGCTCTCTCGCCTCCCACCGTGAGGGGCGGCCGGCGGCTGAATGTCTCTGGAGTTTTTCTGGATTAATGCCGTGGCATTTACAAGCGCGCCTCATTCACCGCGGACACTAATTGGCGATTATTGGACATTTATTGGGCAACGCTTGATGGAAGTGGAATGAGGTTTTAATGAGCTCTCCTCCTTCCCTCCAGCAGGTGAGGTTTCACTTTGTTGTTTCTGTGGAGGAGTTGCTCAAAGAGAATGTGGAATGGTACTTAAGCCACAAGGTGACAGACTGTTCTTTTAACTGAGCCACTTTGTCTTCGGCAGAACTACTCACTGCCACTGCCTCCTTTCCTCACTGCCTCCTTTCCTCACTGCCACTGCCTCTCCTCACTGCCACTGCCTCCTCTCCTCACTGCCACTGCCTCCTCTCCTCACTGCCTCCTTTCCTCACTGCCTCCTTTCCTCACTGCCACTGCCTCCTCTCCTCACTGCCTCCTCTCCTCACTGCCACTGCCTCCTTTCCTCACTGCCTCCTCTCCTCACTGCCTCCTCTCCTCACTGCCACTGCCTCCTCTCCTCACTCTTTTTGCTACCTGTAAGCTTCAGAAGTGGTTATGCTGTTCCTGTCCCTTTATCAACCTCTTCATCTACTCAGTCTCTACCTTTTTGAGTCTACTTTCTTAAACTCTCTTCATCTCGTCAGTCTCTACCTTTTTTATCTACTTTCTAAACCTCTTCATCTCCTCAGTCTCCACCTTTTTGTATCTACTTTCTTAAACTCTCTTCATCTCCTCAGTCTCTACCTTTTTTATCTACCTTCTAAACCTCTTCATCTCCTCAGTCTCCACCTTTTTTGTATCTACTTTCTTAAACTCTCTTCATCTCGTCAGTCTCTACCTTTTTTTATCTACTTTCTAAACCTCTTCATCTCTTCAGTCTCTACCTTTTTGTATCTACTTTCTCAACCTCTTCACCTGCTCAGTCTCAACCTTTTTGTATCTACTTCCTCAACCTCTTGCTGTGTCCTATACTCTCTCTTGCTACCTCCATCCCTTGCCGACTCTCCCTTCCTATCCCCATCTTGCACTACATATTCTTTTGAGTGCTTCGGCCACCAGCCTGCATTGTAAGTTTGGTCCACATCTCCAGCATTGTAGCACCCACTTAGGGACTTTACCTCCCCCCCTCCCCCCACCCCATTTTTCTCCCCGTGGCACCTTGGCAGTGCGAATGCCAAAGAGGCTATGCCCACTCGTCTTATACCCACAAAGCGCATCAGCTGACAGGTTGGTTGGAGATAAATCCAATGTCCATGACTCTGGTTGCCGGAGTGATGCTCAGTGGCTGGCAGCGAGCCAACCCCTTCCAGCAGACGCCAACACTGCTGCCCCGAAACACAATATTGGAGGAGGAGGAGGAGGAGGAGGAGGGCTCGTGCATTTTGGATGATATGCACGACATTTGACACGGGAGAGGAGATATTTTAAAGATGTTGACACTTTTTCTGCCATTGTTTTTTTTTTTCTGACTTCCAAATAAGAATATCCACACATATGAGGTCTATCATGGAAAAAGCTGTCAAATGTCTCTCATGTTAAGATCTACAAATCTATATCATAACAACTTTAGATGTATAACCTTAACAATCATACATTTTTGATGCATTGATCATTTTTGAATAAAAAGGTTGCTCTCCTCCAGGTTTCTTCCCTTTTTTTCCCCCTGAAGGGTTATTTGGGAGTTTTTCCTGGTCCGATGTGAGGTTTGGGGGGGGGGGATGTCTATGTGTACAGATTGTAAAGCACTCCGAGACAAATTTGTAATTTGTGAAATTGGGCTATACAAATAAACTGAATTGAATTGAATTGAATAAGTATACCATCATATATATTTCCTTTGCTGGCTAACTTGTGATGTTTGTACCCGCTGGTTTACCGACCACTTTAAGATGGTAGACTCTGTACTTTACTGCGAGAGGATTTATTGGCTGAATTTGTGGTAAAATGCCACTGGATGATGTGGTAGCTGTTCTCACGTTAAAATGTATTGGCTTGAAACGATGCGTCCACAAGCCACTGGAATTGGCTTCTGAACCCATCTGAGGCCGGAAAAACTTGCTTTGAGTATTTGTTGAGGACATTTTGAAATGCACAATCACACGGCACGACATCACTTTTTCCATTGTGACGTCGGTTCCCGTCACGTCGTCCCATCACTCATCGAGTTCTCTGTTCACACACACACACACACACAAACACACACACAAACACGAACACATACTCAAGGATTAGAAAAAGTCTTGGTCGAGTCGGTCGTCTCTTTGTGCCGACGTCTCTCCTTTCTTTCACTCTCCCTTTTATCTCTTCCTCTTCCTCCTCCTGTTCCTCTCCTTCATTCGCAGCATGCCTCTCGGTTGGATTTCGTTCTTGTTGCCCTGGGAGACGATAAAGTGGTGGTGGTGGTGATGGTTGGTTGAATTGGAGGGGGGGGGGGGGTTGCTTGCACTTTCTTTGTTGTGAACACAACTCTCCTGCACACGTGTATGCACACACACACACTGCAGTTGTCCACCTCTGCACAGCTCTGGACGTCAACATTTTTAAATTGAAACATGCTTCGTCCAAATGATCTCACATCTGGACCTCATTCCTTCAATTGTTCTTTCTATCTCTTTGTAAAAAAAAAAGGAAGAAAAAAACCAACAATATCTGTGGGTTACATCTTTACAATGCAGGGATTTTCTTTTCTTTGTTCTTTATCGTTGTTTATTGACTATCTATATATATTATTGAGTGTTTAGCTGAAATTAGAGTCGGCTTCATTGGAGACATGTTTCAGGTAACAAACACTCTGCGAGAAAACATCACCTTCTGATTCCTTCACCCTCTGAACCATGGATCCCACAACGGGAACAAACAAACACCGTAATGGTGGGAAGAAGGTTATTGTTGCTGTGTGTGTGTGTGTGTGTGTGTGTGTGTGACTGCAGGACAATGAGTCTGAGCAGGACTGAGAAGGGGAGCGTCTGATCTGCAGCCTGAGACCTGCTTCCCATAGAGGAGACATCACAACACATTTCACGCCTGTGTGTGTGTGTGTGTGTGTGTGTGTGAGGCCAGGCGTTCTCTTGCACACACACTCACACACACATGCACGACACAACACGGTAATAAGAGGCGGCAGAGAAGCGCTTCAGGCATAACAGGCATTGTACTGATAGGCTCACAGAAACTCATTTTGGTCACCTGCTGACACACACACACACACACACACACACACACACACTCATTGCTCGCCGTTTCACAGCTGGGGTCAGTCTTTTTAAGCAGAGTCAGAGGTCAAAGAGACCAGTAGCTTAATCAAACACGCACGCACTCTCAATATGAATGTGCAGGGCAACGACAAAATACGTGGACACACACACACACACACACTGAGCTGAAATATGGGAAATTATGTCATGTTTATATTCGATACTTATTTCGTCATTTCTATTCTGCAGTGTCTAACTCCATTAAACACACAGAGAGATAAGCACTCGCACACACCTACGTTCACACATGAGGAAACAGCCCTCCATCGTGTGTGTGTGTGTGTGTGTGTGTGTGTGCAGCAGCTGTGCTCCAGTCTTCAGAGAAAGAAACTCACTTCTGTGCCTACTTAGACTCTATGTGTGTGTGTGTGTGTGTGTGTTGGACAATTTAATCGGCCGGTTTGAGCTCATTGCAGATAATCTGCGTTGTTTATGTTTAGAAAAATATATATAGTAAATAAATAATATGGGACTATTATCTCTCTCGAAGAAATCGAACATGTCGGGAAATGACCAACGATGTTTAAAAAAAAATGTTTTTTGAAATGATTGGGGACCGAAGGTCAAACCGGGTTAATTTCACTCGCTACACGAGGGTCTATTATTTCTTTATTTCTCAATTCATTCACATCGATGAAGACCCCCGACGAAGACGTTTCCTATCAATCGAACATCGGGCTTCTCCTCGCGCCGCTCTGTTGACGGACGAAAGGAGTTCAGGCGGCCGGCTGGCCGGTCGTCCCTGAACGCCTCATTCCTCGAAGATTGAATATTTAACATAATCAAGGAGACGCGTGCAGCATTAATGGCCTGGCATCTTGCCGGGCACCTTTTTGTGTCAGCTGCTGTGTAGCCACGGGTCCCCCGCGTGTCGGGTCCCTTCAGCTCGGCGCTCGCCCGAGGCCTTTGATCACTCTTTCTTTGTTTCTCTCTCTGCTCCCTCTCTTCTGTCCACGTTCTACCCCTTGCTCCCTTTTTCTTGCTTTCTTTTTTCCCCCTGCATTTCCCCCTCTCTCTTTCTCTCTCTCTCTCTCTCTCTCTCTTGTTCTCTCTCTCTCTCTCTCTTGTTCTCTCTCGTTCTTTCTCTCTCTCTCTCTCTTGTTATCTCTCTCTCTCTCTTGTTCTCTCTCGTTCTTTCTCTCTTGTTATCTCTCTCTCTCTCTTGTTCTCTCTTGTTCTTTCTCTCTCTCTTGTTATCTCTCTCTCTCTCTTGTTCTCTCGTTCTTTCTCTCTCTCTCTTGTTATCTCTCTCTCTCTCTTGTTCTCTCTCGTTCTTTCTCTCTCTCTCTTGTTATCTCTCTCTCTCTTGTTCTCTCTCGTTCTTTCTCTCTCTCTCTTGTTATCTCTCTCTCTTGTTCTCTCTCTCTCTCATTCTCACTCGTTCTCGCTCTCTCCCGCTCCCCCTTTTCTCGTTCTCTTTCTCTCTCTCCCCCTCTCCCTCTCTCTTGTTCTCTCTCTTGATCTCTCTCTTTTTCTCTCTCACTTTCTCTCTCACTTTCTCTCTCTCTCTCTCCCTCTCTCACTTTCTCTCTCTCTCTCACTCCCTCTCTCTCTTTCTCCACAGCCCGGGCGTAGTGGGTCTGTATTGACATGAAGGGCACGGGGGTAGGACATGCAGCAAACCTTCAAGTGTGTGTGTGTGTGTGTGTGTGAGAGAGAGAGAGAGAGTGAGACTGCACTTCCATCTGCATACTCCTAATCCAATTAGTGAGCGTCTCAGTGGGTGAGAATCCGCACTGTGAGAAGATGGGAAGGACCAGTGAGCTTCCCGAGGCCCGAGCCCCCCCCCCCCCCCCCCACCCCACTAACGCTACAGTGTCTTCTGGTTCTCTCCTTTTTTTAAATTCTTTGTTCGTCTCCCCTCATCGCAGCAGCAGGGGAAACTGTTAAGCCAATCGGGGGGCGGCGTGATAACATTCCTAGATATCATGTTCTGTTATTGAATGCGTGGGTTCTGGATGTTCTGGATGTTCTGGATATCTTTTGGTGCAACGGTCCAAAAAAAGTGTCTTTTTTATTATTATTCATGTTTTCTCCAACGTCATATTAGTAGTTGGCACAATGCGGCGCTGACACATTTAACAGGAGGCTGCCAGCGCAAATATGTTTCAATCAATTCCGGTGTGCATGGGAGAGTGGGGGGGGGGGGGGGGGCGCTTGTTTCGATGAGCCCACGGGGAGACATTACACAACCAGGAGCCGTTCAGCTTGTTCCAGCTTCATTTTTTTTCCGGTTGACGCTCATCGCTCTCAAGCCGACGTCGCGTCCCCATCGTGAGCGTTCGGCTGCAAGAGAGACGGATATTTATTTCAATAAGCGATTATGTCTTTTTAAAAATTATTATTTTGTATTAATCGATGAATCGGATACAAAACCAAGCATTTAAAAAAAAAAGCATATACATTTTCATCCCTTTATTGAAAAAAAAACAGACGGCGCTTTACTCGTGTGAGTTTAAAAAGGGGGCGGGGCTTAGCTCGGTTGCTTTTAACTCCGTGGAAACGGTTTTCATTCCCGACCATGTGAGAAATAACCACCGTTTCTACTTCATGCTCGTCTACCTCGTGACATCGGCTTCGTCTCGACGCCGATTGGCTTTCGTGACGTTGTATTATGGTCTGTCCTCTTTTTCTACCCCCCCCCCCCCCCCCCCAGACTCTCTTTTTCGATGGCGCTTCTCTTCCTCCGTTTCATTTCTTTCTCCACTCCTCTCAACCTTTTTTCCCTCCTCGTGTCTATTCGCTTCCGATGCTCTAAACTTCTTCTGTTCTTGTATCGCCCGGCGTTCCTCCTCCTCCTCTTCCTCACGGCATCCCGCCCTCAAGGTCGCAAAGGTCAAGGCACATTAGCGTCATTCACCTGTGTGTGTGTGTGTGTGTGTGTCATCATAGTGAAGTATTTGTGAGGGCTTTCTAAGTGTCAGTGAGAAGCTTTTGTTGACAAAGATAAAACCCCAAAAAAGTAAGCCGCCTGGTGTTCAGCTCTTTTCCCATTCGTCCTTTTACTATTAATTCTTAATTCTCACAGTTTATGCATCATAACTCTCGTCAGTCCCTCCTGTGAACTTGAGAGGATCAAATATTGACATAACGCGTTGGTTGGCTTCTCTCTGCTGTGTGTGTGTGTGTGTGTGTGGGTGTGTGTGTGTGTGTGCCGCCGCACATCCACCGGTCTCTCTGGGAAACTGCTGATGGGGAACTTTTCTCACTTATAGGCCGAGCCATCATAATACCATTTTTTTTCCTGCCGTGTTCTTCCTCGCCCTGCATGCACCTGTTCTCTACTCGCTCTCTTCCTCTGCCATCGGGCTTTTGAATGAAGCTGTTCACGTCTCTCTCACTCACACACACACACACACACACACACACGTTATCTCCTCTATACATACGCCTTTCCAGCTAAAGCTGGGAACAGGTCTTTTTTTATTTATTTTTTTACCTTGAAGGGATTTTGCTTGTCATTTTCTGTGGGAATGGGGGGCGGGGGGGTCACTCTTTGATGATATAGCCGGTTATCAGTAATAAAACTCTCTCATAGAGTTTCCGTTATGGGAGATTCACCTGAAGCTTTTCTTAATCCAACACTTTTTTTTTTTTTTTACCTGCAAGCGCGCCTCATTATCACAACATGACACTGTCAATATTTAAGGGGGGGAGGGGAGGGAGGGGTGAGGAAATAGCTACGGAATCAATCGTAAGGGAGCACGTTTCCCACCGCTGACCGAGGAGCAAAAAGAAGGAATAGAACGTTCTGATCGTCCTCTGAAACTCCCGATGGTAAAAAATGAAGTGAAAAAGCTCTGTTGGAGTTCCGATGTCTGAAGGATTAAACAACAACAACAACAACAAAACGAAAGCGGGAGTCTCACGGGAAGTACAGACGTTCAGAACACACGTCGGCTATTCGGGACGTCGGCTGCTTTTCGCAACGCTCTAAACTCTCAGATTAAAGATGAACCGGGGGGGGAGGAGGAGGAGGAGCTCGCGAAGGATAAAGACATGTTTTTCATCAGATCTCCTTTTCCTCCTCCGTCCTCTCCTTCCATCCTCAAGGTCCCCTTTTTCTGTCTTTCCTCTTTTCTGGCATGTGGACACACAGGGCGTTTAACCAACGACTCCCCCCCCCTCGGTGCCCTCCCCCTCCCCCCACCCTCTATTATGTGTCATTTGCAGCAGAGCTTGAATGTTTGGAAGCAGGGTGACACCTTCTCAATGGGGCCTGAGGCCCCCCCCCCCCTCTCTCTCTCTCAATCACACCCCCCCCACACACACATACGCACACTTAAAAATATGCATCGTATTGTGTGTGTGTGTGTGTGTGTGTGTGTGAGAGCATAATGCATGGGGATGTGACCTTGCATGCGACGCCTGCATCCCCCCCGTTGGGTTTCAAGACTCTGCCAGAATAATGTTCACTGCTTGTTTTCATTCAGCTTTTTTAAAGCGTCGTCTATATTTGTTGTAAACGTGTGTTTGCATATCATTCCCTGGAAAAAAAAGAAGAAAAAAAATCTCTCCTGGAAGCTTTCTTTGGGTTTTTTTGCCGCCCAGGTTGCTGCTGACGGGTCTCCAGAGGTTTTGTGAAGTTTGGAGATTGGAGTGAATTTTTTTTTACAAGGATTTAGGGAGGAGGAGGAGGACCTGTTCTGCACGCACAAAACCCCCCTGCCCTCCCCAAAAAAAGCACAAATAAGAAATGCAGCAATCGATCAGCTCCCGATTGAAACCGGTCCATTTTTAGCTAACGGGACATCGACGGTGACTTCAGCTAATCAACTTTTCATATTTCGACATATTTACACACGTGTGCCACATGTTTTTTTACGTTTGACATGCAGGCGGTAACAGGCGGTAACAGGCGGTAACAGGCGGTAACTTTACAGTCTCGGCCTCACGTTTTTTGTGTTAAATTCTAATGATTAGGGATCACCCCCGAAACTCTATTCTAGACGGGAAAAAGAGGAAAATGAATACCGTAACCTTTTCTTTCTCATAACGGGAGAAACCGGGTTGGTATGGAAATAATTTAGCCTTTGGTTTTCACAGTTGTTGTTTTTTTTATTATGTCGCTTGATGTTAAACCTCCAACTAATGCCGTGTGCTCTCGCTTGAGATATTGATTCATACCCGACCCGTGCTTCTTTTTGATGTACAAACTCTCTTTAAAAAAAAAGAAGGACGAGGTTTCCTTTGAAGAGTCTCGGTAGCTCGCCTAGTGTTTTTTTTTCTCCCTCTCCAACTCTTCTCTCTCTCTACATGCTACTTCGGTGACATGCTGCATTATTCTCTTCACATTATTGTTTAGTTTTTGTAAAATAATAATAACTTTATTTATATAGCACTTTTTTTTTTAAACAGGGTTTTCAAAGTTGTCTACAGAGAAGCAAAACATAATATGTAGGAAATGTTTCAGGAAATACAGGAGGCAAAAGAGACCAGAATAGAAAAGATTTGAATTGAAAAATATGTAAATAAAACAATGAGAATAGAATACAAATAATAAGAATTGGACTAAAAATAAAATGGAATGGAAAAATACAAAATAAAGAAGACAAATTAAATTTATGGAAACCAAAAAAGTGCATAAAAAGCAGTTCTATAAAAATGGGTTTTAAGAAGTGATTTAAAAGAAGTCTCTGGTACCCCCTGAGGTAGATTGTTCCAAATATCTGTTGTACTCTCATTTCCATTTTACTGCCTCTATTTTTCCATCTTTCCCCATTTGTGTCTTCCAACCCAACGTTGTTCAGCAGTACAGGGAGGGGGGGGGGGGGGGGTTGTAGCCAAGATAATACATAATGATGATTTGAAACCAGATCATTTTGCTGGCACAGAAAACAAAACCCTGTAAAATGATTTTTTAAATAGAATTTTGAACCTCGATGAGTAATAACACGCGTCCCGTTTGCCGAGGCGTGCGAAGCGTCGACTGTCGCCCGGAACAGAGAGACGTGTGAGGGTGTGAATCCCCGGCTGCCGCGGCCCATCTGCAGGGTTTCACGTCTTGCTGCTCATGAGAATTCCATTTAGCAAATTCCGACTACTTCTAATTCTCACGAGCTCACACCCCAACAATATCACCCGAGCTAAATTCCGAGTACTTTTTTCCATACGCGCAAACCCCGAGAGCCGAGAGTCTGAGATATGTTCACACGAGGTACACAGATGCTTCATTTCTGCCCTTTTTAAAGAGAAAGAAATACAACCAGATGTGTAGAAAAATACATATTGAGCTTTGAACATAAGCTCGGTATTTATGTATTTTTCTCTCCCAATAAATATTTGCCTTTCAAGCTATGGAAGCGGCTCTGGAGCGTCTCACGGATGGAAATTATGAAGCTCAATACAATAAAGCGATGACTTTTAAATCTGATTTTTAAATGACCTCGGTGTTATAACAACACGTTTTTGTCTAAATTAGAAGTGCACACAACGAAAAATGTTAATAAACCAATGACACATGTGCAAACCAGACCCTCTACCACACACACACACACACACACACACACACTCCACGCGGCTTGGTGAAGACCCAGTGACCCAGTTATGACAGAAGGCCGTGGTTAATTGTAATTGGCCCATGGTGTTATTACTGTGATGTGTTTTCCTTTCTCTATTGGCTTTATTCCACCTCCTTTTGGCCCATATTGGGGGATGGGAGGGGGGGGGCCTTTGTCCAGTTTTCTGTGTGTGATGACGTTTTCATAAACGATCATGAAATAAACTCTGACACACGATCTGTGAAGTTATTTTTTGGGGGGATTTGTCACCTTTTTATATGTTCCACGTTTTCACCACTTCCTGCAATACCGCTTCGATTGAGAGGGCGACAACATGAGACCTCCTACGCCCGAGAGGGACCCGGTGTTTCCGAGGTTGTTCCCCGTAATCGGAGTATCATCCACAGTAGATGGTGGAGTACCGACACAGCAGCGAAGCAAGTACCACTGTGTGTAAAACTTCATTATTTCCTCACATGACGTCTCTGTCTTCTGTCCATCCTGGAGAGGGATCCTCCTCTGTTGCTCTCCTGAAGGCTTCTTCGCTTTTTTCCACCCTTTTTTCTATTTTCTTGGGAGTTTTTCCTGATCCGATGTGAGGTCAAAGGTCAGGGATGTCGTACGTGTACAGATTGTAAAGCAGAGGCACATTTGTGATACTGCTCCAAACCAGGGTAGAACATTAACAGATTTTTTTGTACACTTTTTGCCCCACTGATTGAAATCCAGGAGCATTTAAAAAGAAATTGGGGTCACTTTTTGAAACTTGTGAAATAACATTCAACCTTTGTTCAAAAATAGGAAATATACTTATTTAGGCGAAGTGTTTTCTTCGATTTAAAAAAAACTAAACAAACAGAAAACATAAATCAGACAATCATATTCAATTTCATTCTTATTTTCTCGCGGTTATATATTATACAAAAAATTTAAACAACTGTAAACAATTATAACTTATTTCTTTGTTTTTTAATAATAAAAATCATATTTATAGATTTGTTTTGTGTGTACCTACCTAGTACAGGCATTACAGACAGGACACATAACACAGAAAAAACAAGGCTGTTAAATTATCAAAATTATTAGAGGACATAATAGGGGCATTTTTCTGCCCCTCTCCTCGTGATATCAGGGGCAAAGTGATATTTCTTCGGGGCAGTTTTGCCCTTTGCCCTTGTGTGTTTCTGACACTGTTCCAAACTTGAAAGTTGAGTAAAATATTCCTGTTTGATAAGTGAAGGATAACCGAGCCTGACATGGAGAGAAAGATACGGAGGTGATGGCTTGATAACATAGATCTCCTCTCGTATCACGTGTGCGTCAGGGGTTTAATAGAGACATGAGCCATGAGAAACACCGAGGCTTATCAGTTATTAAGATAAGAAGATGGACCTGTCAATCAAAACACGCACGCCTGCAGTTAGCGATCTTTTTCTGCGTGCTTTTCTTTGACGGAAAAACCAATTAGTTTGTCGGCTTCTTAAGATTTTAAAGACGGATTTGATCGCATGAATGACGGGTGGCTCCATCACCAGAAGTAAAAAAACGGAAAAAAAGTGCGCGATAGAATCGTGACATTTATCACAACCTTAATGTCAAATATAAATGTGGATTTGGAGAAAGTTCACTCGCATATTCTGGATTGTTAATCGGCTGAGGATGTTTTGGTCACAGCTGATCTCGGGTCACAACAAAGCTGCTCTAATTAGAGCCCCTCTGATCGGTCGTAATAGGAATGATGCTATTCTTAGATGCTATTTTAGATGTATTATGCAACAAATGTCTGAGCTCTATAACGTGTGTGTGTGTGTGTGTGTGTGACCTTATTTCATCCCATTAGCAAGAGGTCTCCAGAAGGTCTATGGAGATGCGTTCACAGTTATCAACCCCCGGCTAATTGATTTCAATGAATGCCACATTTATACTGTACTTATTTAGTAAATTATTACGACATACAGATGGGGGGGGGCGGGGGGGGGGGGTTGGTGTGTGTTTATCTCCGTGTGTGTGTGTATGGGTGGTTGGGGGGGGGGGTGTACCAATCTTTACAGTTGAGAGTTTTTTTGTTTTAATGAGATCATTGAATTCCTTCCTGTATCTCCATATGGTCACTGTAGTAGAAGGTGTGTGTGGGTATTTTAATGTGTGTGTGTGTGTGTGTGTGTGAAAGGGCTGCAGGGCCTTTGGGCAGATACATCTTTAATCATGTGCTTGCTCTCATGTTCCATTTAATTGCCCTCCTAAATCCATAATAACAGGGTGATGACAGTGTGTTTTAGTGTGTGTGTGTGTGTGTGTGTGTGTGTTCCAAGGGAGCGATTTGATTCTCTTTGTTGTACAGTCCATGTAGGTCACTTCATGTGTGCTCCTCTACACATAGGAACCATGCATTACATCTCTTTGACCATACTCTTATTTTCTCCCTGTGTGTGTGTGTGTGTGGTTTGTTTTGTGATGCACATGTATTATTCTTCATATGGCAGAGAGATCTCTGCCAGGTTTTCACAACATGATTCATTCTTCCACATTGTGTGTGCCTGTGTGTGCGTGTGTGTGTGTATGTGTGTGTGTGTTTTCCTGCATTGTCCTCCTGTTCTGCATGTCATCATTTCAGGAAGAACTCCTGTTCTCACCACCTGCTCTATTCCAGTGTTTGTCCAGGTGTGTGTGTGTGTCTGTGTGTGTGTGTGTTACATTATTTAGCACATACATGAAGAAATATTTTCCAATTCATAGATGGGGATCCATGTGCGGCTGCAGTCGCTTCTCGGTTGTTTTTTCCCCCATTCATCTTTAATCTGAGGCCACTGAGACTAGTTTGTTCCTCCTCCCCTCCCCCTCTCCCCCTCTCCATCTCTCTTTCCTTTCCATTTATTTGAAATCTGTCCCCGTCTCCTCCCTCTCTCCCCCGGCGGATGCTTTTTTAATCAACAGCCACACCGGTGCAGAGGGGGTGTGCAGCTGTTGATGTGCGGAGGCAAAGGAGAGAGAGAGCTAAAGACGGAGATGTTTAAATTTGACTTTAAGTGTGTGTGTGTGTGCTAACATCTAACATGTGTGTGTGTGTTGGGATAGACCTGGATCCATGAGGCTGTTTGCCTGGCTAAAGAATGACATGCAGTGTAAGTGTGTGTGAGAACATGTCACTATTTGTGAAGCGGATATGATGAATTATGGCGTTACATTTTGAATTCTTTGAGAAGCATGAAATAGCTTTGAGAATTTTTATGCTTCTTTTTCTTTGATGTCCATCTGTGTAAAAGTCAGCCGAGTCGATGTTTTCTTTAAATGGGACAGTGACCGTCTGCATGCAGTCCAATCACCACTGGAGCCGGCGGTGGATGCCATTTTTTCTGTGTGGCGTAAAGAGATAAACTTGGTGTGTTTTCCAATTTTTTTATCATAATTTATGTTTCTAAAGACGTGAGGAGGAATGGATGAGCGGGAAATGTGGTTTGCGGTTTCATCTCATGGTTTATATTGGCGACATCCTCCGGGCCTGAAAGGTGAATTATATCTAATAGCCAGCAGGGGGCGACGCCTCAGGAAGCAAAAATAAGTGTATATAAGTCCATCAGAAAATCTCACGTGATTTATTATCTCCGTAAACATTAGTTAGTGGTCTTCATCGCTAGTTTCAAGTCTTATTTGTACAGCATGATGTTCATTTAGTTAATTATGGGGACAAAATGTCAAACTTGAGGCTTCAAAAACGACCTCCAACCCACCTGGGACGTCACCGATTGGACGACAATCGAGTAATACTCATAGCATTTCATTTTGAGATGAAATCACATCGTTCAGGGACATTTTATTAGTTCTACGTGTTCTCTTGAACTTCCTCATCTCTGTGTTTGATCTTTGTGTTGCTTCCCTCCAACTCTCACTCTGCCTTGAGTGAGTCATTTACAGAGATCAGGTCTGACGGCTTTCGGGTGATAAACACTATTATTAAATGTCATGTTAGTTCCTGTTGGACTCGTGTTTTATGTTGAGTTTATGTATGTATTCATTTTGAGGCGCGTCCTTCAATCTTGTGTGTTTCTGTGTCTGTGTGTGTGTGTGTATCTGTGTGTGTGTGTGTGTGTATGACTGCTTCCCACTGTTGGTGTCAGCATGATGAAGAGACTATAGATTCCTGTACCAGTTAATGAGTCTCTATGTGTGTGTGTCCCCAAATGCATACATATGCTTCAAAGGCGTCTCCAATGATGGAGAGTTTCCTGTCGTGTGTGTGTGTGTGTGTGTGTGTGGACACATTCGAGTGTGTTACCAGAGATGGCCATTAGCTGTGAGGGACCGAAAAGCCGACGCCCCCACTGGCGTAAATAGAAAAGCCCGACTGGACCCCGTTCACCCCCTCAGGAACCTGGTCTTCTGTACTAATACACCAAAGCATTAGTACAGAGGGCCTCACGGGGTGAGAGATGCAGGAGCACACACACGTACACACACACACACTCGCACACAACCTCTCCTCCTCGGCACAGGAAGCTGTCTTGGCTTTTAACAACACAACATTAGTTTTTGTGCGTGGCTTCCTGTGCTTCTTCATGGTCTCACACAAAGAGGCCATTTTCACATCATTACTTGCAGGCCCATGCATTTTATTTTTTGCCTAGAAAATGGCTTTTTGAAATATTAATATTGACAAAATGTCTTTTAATTTTCGTCCAACTTGAGCTCCGCGATCTGTAATCAACTCTTCCCCCCCCCGCGAGCGATTTGTTGTGGTTTTTGATGGTTGTGAAAACACCCGGGTCGTTGCCACGACAGCGAAAATGAAGCGAAGTCTGCAGGCCTCGGCATTGTGGGTAATCGAGAAGAAGAAAAAAACACTTCGACGGATGGAGTTCGCTTCGGAAGAAGTTGACTCGGGGAGGGGGAGGGGGGGGGGGAGCGATCGAAGAGCGTAATCTGTTTTCTCCAAATCAGCCCAACTAACCGAGGAAGCCTCGTAATGAGAACATTATTAGATTTTCTTTCTGCTGGATTCCTTTCCGTTCTCTCCATTCTCTCTGTTCTCTCCGTTCTCTCCATCCTCCGTCGCTCCGTCTCGATCTGGATTTGTTTAACCTTTCCCTCGAGTTTCCCGAACTCTAAATTGCATCGTTACACCGTCTCTTTTTCCGTCCTTATCTTCATGTCGACTTCTTGTTCTTCCTTATTATTTCTTCTACCTTCCTTCTTCCTTCTTCTTCCTTCCTTCCTTCCTTCTTCTTCCTTTTTCTTTTTTCTTCCTTCCTCTTCCTTCTTCTCCATTCATTCTTCTTCCTTCCTCTTTCTTCTTCCTTCCTTTGTCTTCCTTCTTTCTTCTTCCTTCTTTTTTCTTCCTTCCTCTTCCTTCTTCTCCATTCATTCTTTTTACTTCCTCTTTCTTCTTCCTTCTTTTTTCTTCCTTCCTCTTCCTTCTTCTCCATTCATTCTTCTTCCTTCCTCTTTCTTCTTCCTTCCTTTGTCTTCCTTCTTTTTTCTTCCTTCCTCTTCCTTCTTCTCCATTCATTCTTTTTACTTCCTCTTTCTTCTTCCTTCTTTTTTCTTCCTTCCTCTTCCTTCTTCTCCATTCATTCTTCTTCCTTCCTTTGTCTTCCTTCTTTCTTCTTTTTTCTTCCTTCCTCTTCCTTCTTCTCCATTCATTCTTTTTACTTCCTCTTTCTTCTTCCTTCTTTTTTCTTCCTTCCTCTTTCTTCTTCCTTCTTGCTTCCTCTTCCTTCCTTCTTCTTCTTCCTCCTTTCTTCTTCCTCCCTTCTTCTTCTTCTTCTTCTTCTTCTTCCTGCTACGAACTATTTCACAAAAGCTGTGGTATAACTTCTGCTCTTCTTAACTTCCTGTTCCAGCTTGTCTCTGCACTAATTTGTCAAATTAAAACAAAATGAGCACCGTGGGCTCTCTGAACTTCTGATGATTGTAGCTACACAGCTCATTTGCATCTGTCGTCCCTGGACAGACCATAAGAAACATAAAACGATAATTATCCAGGATAAGAAACATTACAACAGTATAGACACGGGTGAGAGACACTTTATGTTAACAGATGTATATTTTAGTCTTTTATACCACTGCAGGGTTTTGACCAGAGAAACATAATCACACAGTCACACACACACTCTTGCCCACAGGGTGGTGGTGGTGTAGGGGGGTGGAGCTCAGTGTGTGTCTGTTCGATGCTGTGGGTGCACCTGCTGCTTTTGAAAAAAGGATGATGGATTAAAGAGGCGGACGAACACTGTCTCCATGGACTGACTTCAGCTCTGTGTGTCCGTGGAGAGCCACAGATCCATTTCCTCTTGACGGTGGCGGAGGGGAGACTTGAGATGCGTGGCCTCCCGTGACCCAGATTCGTTCCTCCTTTCTCCCTCCGCTCCTCCTCGTTGGCAGGGTGGCATCGCATCATCGGAAGGAGGGAGAGACGAAAGAGTGAGAGAGGGTGGCAGAAAGAGAATGGGTATAGAGAGAGAGGGAGGGAGAGGTAGGTAGAGAGGTCGAGAGGTCATCTGTATAAGAGTGAAGTAAAACTAGTTGGAGGCATTCTTCTTTCTGCTTTTGAGATATATATTTATATAAATACAATTTGTTTTATATATATAAATATATATTTATTAAAATATATAAATATATATTCATTAAAACATATTAATTTATAGAATTAAGTATATATATATTTAAAATAAATAAAAAATATATTTTTAAATAAATATATATTTATTTATGAAAATATCAGTAAATATTTTTGTATTATATAGATATTTATTTATAAAAAATATATATTTATAAAAATATAAAAATATATATTTATTCAAATATATTCATATATTAATTTATTGAATTCTATTTACATATTTATTTATAATTAAAACAAATATATATTTTTAAATAAAAACATATATTTATATATATATTGTGATGAAGTTTTTTATTTCTGTAAAATTAAAAAAACAAAAAATCATGCATTCTGGATTGTACATTAAAATCATGAAATATTACCAAGCTTTTATTCTTTTAATATTGCTGATTATGGCTACAAGCTAAGAAAACTCAAATATCCTATCTCTAAATATTAGAATATCATGAAAAGTATACTAGTAGGGTATTAAACAAATCACTTGAATTGTCTAATTAACTCGAAACACCTGCAAGGGTTTCCTGAGCCTTGACAAACACTCAGCTGTTATAAATCTTTTTTCTGGAGAAATATTAAAAATTTTTTGAGATAGGATTAGAGTTTTTTTTAAGCTGTTTTTAAGATTTAATATAAAAAAATAATATAAAATATAAAAAATAATAAAAGTTGATTTGTAAAAATCCAGAAAATATTTTTTTTTTTTTTTAATTGCATTACAGAAAATAAACAACTTTATCACAATATTCTAATTTTCTGAGACAGTCCTGTATATGAGAATATAAATAAATATTTTTGTATTTATATAAATATATATCTATACACTGCATACCATCAACAATGAGGTGAAACAGCCTCATAAAGGTGCAGCTGTGATGTGTCGTCGGTTATTCATCAGATCTTCCATAATATCGATGTGCGTGTACTTTGTTGTAGACAATGAAAGTGATATTGCAAAAACGACCTCACATTTGCAGCATTATGATTTCCTCCTATACGAGAGCTGTTGATGCCGCTTCAGCGCGTTCCTTCTAGCTTTTTCCCAAATTTGACTAAATGCCTGGTAGCAGAAATGCGAGAAATGTTACAGACGAGGGTGTCCACATCCTCCGTCCTCACCTTCTGTGGCTGCCATCTGTTCCCCCTCCCTTCACTTCAGAATTAAAAATATTCGACTAATAATTTACATCCGTTGTCGACGCTGTGCTTTGATGCGCCCGGGCAGTTGCGCCCCCCCCCCCATGAGTTGCAAAGGTCGCATCCAACAGTTACAGAAACCGCTACGATGGGAGCCCATCTGTCACATGGAGAGGAGGCGCCATCGACACACACACACGGAGACCCACACACGGAGACCCACACACACACACACACACACACACACACACAACGCCATGCTGAAGTAGGGGAAATGGCTGATTACCCCCCCCCCCCCTCCCATGCACCAGAGTAATGAAAGTGCAACTCCAGCTCCGTCTGAATGGAGAGAATAAGCAGCGTAACAGCCGTCATCACATAGAATACACACAGGGGGAAAAATGAGTCGGAGCACGGGGTGAGAGGGTATAATTCCCTTAAAGACATTAATCAGTAAGGATACCGAGATTAACTATTCCCTCGCCCCCATGTCTCTGTTACACACACATGCTCACACACACACACACACACACACACGCGGCCCAGTGACCTCCATCTTAATAGGCCTGAATCTGAATTGTAGTGCTGATGAGGAAACACCGCGTGGTTGTTCTTCTCATTAAGCGACAAGAGATCCCATAATCGGCACCTCGCCTCCTCTCTGTAGCCTAACGCTCGTTTCCTTGTTGGAAGTACCAGTTTCATTCATCGCTTGTATTTATTTTGTGCTTTTCTTCCATGTCTTAAGACCAAGGGAAGATATCGATTCCTCCTCGCTCTTGGCTTGCACTCGTGTTTATGATAATAAAACTGTAAGTTATATTTCCAATGGATCAAATAACTTCTCGTGCATCATTATTGTTATTAATATTTCCGTCGTGAGTCGGTGGCGATCAACGCTCAGCGACTAGGTAAATGAATATCGGACTGACGGTCGTCGGGGGGGGGGGGGGGGCCGAGGCGAGGCTGTGGAAGCGATGCATCATGGGGTCCGATCAGCCTCAATGAATGCAAATGCACCGACGTGTCGATGACTCACGACAACTTCCCTGTGATTGGTTGAAAATGAGGGTGACATCTGATTGGCGACAGACGAGTCGACGTTAAAATAAAAAAAGGCATTTGCGAATCGAGCCACGGCAGAGGGAAGTCTCAGAAAAAATACAAACAAATGTATCGCGATACGCAAACAAACGCGGTCATTATTACCTTCGCATTGAAAATGCGGAAGGTTATGTTTTGATCGCCGTGTATTCATTTATTTATTCATTTATTTGTATGCGTGTTACTCGCATAACTAAAAAAGTATTAAACCGAATCGCATGCAATTTGGTGGGATGATGGGTTATTATCCGGGGACCATTTGATTAGATTTTGGGATCGATCGGGTCAAAGGTCAAGGTCATGAAAAGGTCAAAATCTTCTTTTTGCCATAGCGCGGTCAATTTTTATCCAATTGGCATGCAACTAATGCCAAAATGTTCATAATTCAATGCCCAATCTTGTGATATGCGAAGGTATGCGCTCTACCGAGTGCCCGTTCTAGTTCATTTATGTGTGCGTTGTAATGTATTTGTGAATCTTTGTGTTTGCATTTGTGAGTCTCTCTGTGTGCATTTGCAACTATTGAGACTGATCTGACCCCATAATGCATCTCCTCTATGGCTAAAACGCCCTATGCAGTGCTCTCGGTATGTGTATGTTAACCTGAGTATCCCCAACCTAGTACCTAGGACTGTGTGCAGTCATATAATGTTGAATTACGCATTTATCCAAAGCGACTTACAATCACACGCCGTAGACGCAGCTACAGGGAGCAATTCAGAGTTAAGTGTCTTGCTCAAGGGCACATCGACTAGGGCGGGGGATTGAACCGCCAACCCCCTGAAAGACGGACCTGCTGACCACTGACCCGCGGTCAGTCAGCGTTACATCGGGGTATTTCTTCCATAGCTGCTAAGGAAGTATAGCAACTGTTCACACGAGGCAAAACGCAAGAGCAGGTATTTCAAACAATTGGCCGTGCTTGGTGTTTTTTCTTAAGACTCCATGTTTGAGCTCACAGTACACACACACACACACACACACACACACACACACACGGAACAGGAGTGTCTGGCTCCCTGCTTAGTCACCCTCTCCCTCCACACCTTCACATTCTTGCAGTTCACACTCGCCCACCAACCATCCGGCACCGCACCGCCTTCCTCTCTCTCCCGTCATGTCCCACCAGGTACACACACACACACACACACACACACACACACACACACACACACACACACACACATGTCCACCCTGTGTCTGCGCTACATGGGCACGGTGGAGCCCTGAAGGTCATTAGATTCTCATTAGATGCTCAGCTGTCCCCCCCCTCCCCCCTCCCCCTGCCCCCCACCCCCAAACATATTTTTTTCTCTCTCTCTCCACGGTTCACAAACTCGCCCGCCAACACCACCGGCAAAGTTTACTAATGAACCCATTTGTGTCATTCGGTGCAGTGTCTTCCCAGTGTGGAATAAACAAGATATGGACATGTTAATTTATTGAGCGTTTTCGATGTGCTCTCGGCACATTTTGACACTTTTGGGAGGAGAGAGAGACTTGTTGTCGTCCCCCCCCTTGGCGTTTATGCTAAGCTAGGCTAATCAATAAGCAGTTTCTAGCTTCATATGCATAACTCTAACTCTTGGCAAGAAAGAAAACACGCATATTTCCCCAAAAACTATTCCGATAGTGTCCTGGCTTGAGGTTGATATTCATTCGGTGAGCTCACTCTCAAACTTTGGATGCATCAAAATGTTAAAATAATCTTTTAAAGCTCACCTTACGCTATTTGGGAATTGTCTGGAGGATGCAATGTCCTTTTTTAAAATTTCAACTTTTCTATCCTATTTTTGTTTGTTTCCACTTCGACAGTGAAACTGAAATCTTGTGCAGTGAAGATTCTAACTTTGCCTTTCCCTTGGGATGGGACTCCCTCTAGGAGTCTCCTCGTCGTTCCCTTGTTGTCTCCATTTCTTCGTCTCTCCTCTTCCTCACCTGATTTAGTTTTCATTAAGTCTTAATCTACGTCAGGGCTCCACCGGCGTGTCACACGGGGCTCATTGTGTAGGATTGATGTGTCGCTCGCCTCCTCCCTTATCAGTCCAGGCGAACCACGGGACCCCCTAATGAAGGCCGCCCTTCTCTCCATACTAATTCAACACTGCCTTTCAGTCTTTTTTGGGGGAATTTGACTCATCGTCTGCCATCCCACTCGATGGGGTGTATCTAGAGCTAGAGGGGAACAGATGTGTAAGGTTATAGTGTGGCTTAACCCCCACTGATAACAACATATTACTCTAGACTAAAGGACAAACGACATCTCTCCCAATGCGTTGAAATCTATAGCCGGCACAAATCCAACAGGATCCGATCGAAGATATCGAATTGTACCCTGAAGGCATCATCTTCATGAGACCTTGAGATACTATAATCGCTCATAACTGTCTAGCATTAATATTGAAGAGCAGTGGATTCACTTATTCTTCAAACTTATGTTTTCTTCTGATGCAGAAGCCTATAAACGTTAGAGAGAGGTACTGGCCGGCTCACTATCGTATCAACCTTATCAATATTGCTTTTTCTGGGGTGATGCGTATGCATTTTAATACGTATTTGGACATCGGTTACGATGGAAAAGGTCGAAGCTTCAACGTATTCGGGTTGACTTTAATATATATGGTTA
>NC_079392.1:4327346-4422346 GCF_029220125.1 Pseudoliparis swirei | reverse complement strand
TACACACTATTTACAAATAAAAAATAACACAATATTTACAGTAAGTGTGTGTGTGTGTGTGTGTGTGTGTGCCTAAGAGGGGCAGTTGTGTGTGTGTGTGGGGGGTGGGTGAGGTCGGAGTTCACAATCCTGATGGCCTGAGGAAAGAAACTCCGTCTCAGTCTCTCTGTTCTTGCAGTGTGCACGGAGGCGCCTGCCTGACCGCAGCAGCTGAAACAGTCTGTTGTTGGGGTGGTGAGGATCCTTCATGATCCTGCCGGCTCTGGTTCTGCACCTCCTGGTGTACAAGTCCTGCAGGGTGGGGAGTGTAGTTCCAATAGTGCGCTCAGCCGAACGCACTACTCTCTGCAGAGCCTTCCTGTCCTGAGCGGAGCAGTTAGCCGATTACTTCTGAGATTGAGAAGATCTCAATTTATGAGAAGATTATGACGTGATGAGGATGGACTATAGAGGCGACAACATTGTATATTTGCTCCCCCCATCTGTTTAAAAAAAAATTGCCATCGTGGATATTGGAGAATCCTGTGTTTATGATTCATCTTTTTTCTTTTTTTGTGTGTGCACTGTACAAAACCCCCCTCGCTGGCTGCCTATTATTTACTCTTCACGGGTCTGCGGCGCTGACTCCTCTGAATCCAGAGCCAGAGGACGTGATCAATCGAGGACGGACCGCGCCGAGCATCGCTAGAATTGGAAATGTTTTTCAAAAGGTAAAAAAAAAAAAATTCACCAATACGCAGCCAACACACACTCTTTCACCTCTCAGAATATTCCCTTTTCTAAAGCGTCGCACCTGCGGGCTCCGCAGTGCTGACTGCTGCAGAAGCGGCGTGCGCTGCGATCAGTCAAGGTCAGAGCGTTCGCTTCCTCGCCACCTCGCTTCCTCGCCACCTCGCTTCCTCTCCACCTCGCTCCTCCTGCATGGCTAAACACATGCAGGCCCGCTCTGCTCGGCTCATATTTTGTCCTCTGCATGACCAAAAATCCAATTAATCTTCTCCTTGCGGGATAGAAGAAAGGACTTTGGGGTCTCAGGATCCACCTTTTTTTATTTTTTTTATTCATATTCAGTCATGTTAATAACTGTAACCACATGCATTCAAGGAGATAACCATTAAAGCCCGGCGTGGGGTAAACTATTTAAGTAGCTTATCACAATATATTGCATTAATTGGTTCAATGTGGAACATTAAAGGGCTTAATGGAATTATTATCTAAAATACTTTTTGAAATTGAATTTTATATGAAAAAAAGGTATTATTTCCCTCTGAAAACAAGTGGACAATTTTCTTATTAGAAACTTCCCCTTTTTTTTAAATGTCAGCTCTTCTGAAGTTTTTTAAATTTTTTACGTTACCGGAAAACATTTTGTATCGTGACTATTTGTCTTTTTCCAAAAGGATAATAGATGTCAGGTGGATAAACATGGAATAAAGTAAGCCAACCATTAAACACTCGTAAGGCCTGTATCCTAGGAGACGGCTCATGATGCCACGGGGACATGTTGATGGAGCTCATCCCCGAGGGGAAAGCAAGAGATTATTTTATTTATTATTATTTTATTACATGCGTGACACAGAGAAATAAAGGCATATCTGTGGCGAGTGAAAAAAAGTCTGCATCCTCGTTTAGAACAGCCATTTACGACAAGAGAGAAAAAGGAGTCTCTCTCTCTCTCTCTTTTAGTTGAGTAGTTTCCACTTCCTTCCTCTCCTTCCAGGGTCGAGGATGTCAGTTTGCGATCCTCGAATCCTCAAAGTTCTCAAACGGTGAAGAGAATACAAAAACAAAATCTGAACACGAACGTCTCTCCAAAAAAAGATGCCGACATGAAGTACCTTTTAAAAAAAAAACCTTCACCAAAGTTTGTTGAGACGAGAGTTTTTTTTTTTTTTTAAACAGGTTTGGCCTAGAAAGCGGCATTGTGGGAAAATGTGCAGTAGCAATTTACGAATGTTATAATACATGCGACTATTATTGTTTGATTAAAGTATGGTTTCTATTCAGGTAGATAACAATAAATGCAATATATTACGTGCCATCCTGTCGGCGGAGGCTGGTTCACAATGCGGAGCATCTCTTGAAGAATACTGAAGGTTTTTCCATTTGGCCTGAAGACTCAATTATTACAGGTTCACCAACACTAGAAAGCAATCATCTAATTTTAATGAAATCATAAAGATTTACTGGTTCAAACACAACACTTATCCCCATTGATCTCTCTGGGGTTCACACAGGGAAAAGTAAGAAATAGCTCAAAACTGTATCAAAGCAGAATCTCCTTCTGTAAATACAACAGGAACGAGCTAAATGTGATTAAAAAACACTTTATTGATTCAAACAAACAACAATTCAATAACTGTTTTGTCCATTTAGTTGCTTTCCTCTTATTATATATCATCATGATTTTGGTTAACGGTCAATCAAAAAAATAAGCCAAATGCATTATTTATGACAATTGCTTTAATTGCTGTATTAATTGTGACGAGCCATCGCAGTGGATACAGTTGTGTGTTGTTCCAGAAGTTATTATCATAGAAATGGCATCTCCCCCCCTATCCATATATCTATTTGCACATATAGTGATGCTCAAAGGATGCAGAAGGTCAGCAGAAACACTGACATTCAAAGTATGGCATTTCCATCCCGCCCCAAAATGCATCCAGCTCATTGATTGGTTGTTAATATCGGACATTGTTATGAATAATAAACCTGATATTTCTCGCCGATCCTCATCTTCTCTGGCAATATCTTTCTATATAATAATAATAATAATAGCCGAACATATTACCTTGCATCAGGTGTGTGTGAGTCAACTACATACACAAAATAAATAAACTCTATCTCACGATCATACAGTATGTTATGAAATGTGACGGTAGAAAAACGATGTGCTCTAATGCCCAAATGCAGCTCGTTACGATCCACCTGCTGGCGCCACGACGTCATTACACCTCCGTCCGGGGAGCGTCGGTCACCGACATCAATTATTCCGGAATTCAGAAAGTAAAATATAAACTTGAACTGATTCATCAAATAATACACTTGTGGCTCTTACAGTCAGAAATCACAAACTCCCCTCATGACCTTTGACCTTTCACATCGGATCAGGAACAACTCCACCAAAAAAAACTAAAAAAACTTTCACGGGGAAAAAAAGTGAAGAACCCTTCAGGAGAGCAACAGGAGGGTCCCTCTCCGGGATGGACAGAACAATAGACATCATGTGACCAGAATGAAGCGTTGTATGACAGAGTGAATGAATAGTTCGTTCTGGGAATGCGATTGTGTATTCGGAACACCTGTAAACTGTACGGAAAAAAAATAATTCTTGTATGTTTCATCTCAGATTCACCCCAAAATGAAATGGAACTTTCCTTCCGTGTTACATTAAACATAAGTCCCCAACACTTCGCTTTAATAACACACTCATAACAATCCCCTCGTTTCCCCCTCCGTCACTTCGAGCGCATTTCAGCCAGACGACCTCAGTTGAGAATATTGATTTTTGAATTAGAAAGTCTGTTTCGAGCCTTTTTCTGAATCCACGAGATCATAACGCCGACGTGAAGAAAAAGAAAAAACCCGGCCGAGCCGACGCTCGCTGTGTCGTTCCGCTGCTGCCGGAGGCCAAGAGCCGCCGCAGCACTCACACACTGAGGGCATCTCGGGAGGGTTGGTTCTATTAAGGAGTTGTGCTGATGTTATTACTTCACACCAACTGAGTCATAATGATATATAATAATAATAATATTGTTTAAGGCATTAGAGTTTTTTAAGTTTTGGTCACCAGCTGCTGATGGTAGATGGGGGTAAACGACCGCATCTGCTTCATATGACTAATGGATTAGATTAAGCTGTGTGTGTGTGTGTGTGTGTGTGTGTGTGTGTGTGTGTGTGTGTGTGTGTGTGTGTGTGTGGGGGTGGGTGGGTGTTTTGGGACAGGATGGAGTGGAGTAGTCGGAGATAGACGGAGAGGGAGTGTGATTTGTAAGCATTTTATTCGCCCAAGTGTGTGTGTGTGTGTGTGTGTGTGTGTGAGTCTGCAAGCATGTGCACTACACCTGTATTAACTAGACGTTGCAACAACAACCTGCAGCTCTCATTTGAGGACATGTGAAGTCATGAAGCTGTCGGACTTTGTGAGTGAATTTATTACATAATGCGTAAAAGGAAACAAATACTACCATTTTGAGGTTTTGATCTCAAGTTTCTGTTTCAGAATAAAAGCATCAACGTCTGTAAATAAAACTGAATTAATAAGCGTACATTCAATAAACGAATTAAACAAATAAAGTGACGCTGAAACAGAAAAGTAGGGGGAAAAACGGACAAAGTGAGAACCTTGTGGACTCAACCATCCGTTAGCCTTGAGCGAGTGTTGCCGAACTGACGGAGTTGAAACTTACTTTCTGAACATGAGGAGGATGTTGCACTCGGGTTTAACGTAAATCTGGTCGCAGTATTTAGTTTAGAGGTCATAATGAAATTAAGGTGAGCCCACGTTAACAGTCAGGCTAACAATACATATTTAGTTTTTCAGATCTTTGGATATAAGACAATCGAAAGAAACATTAAAAAAAAAATTCCACGATCTCTATCGCCGTGGTCTCTGTGTGGAGCCGGACACCAGAAGAACACAAGCAAATACAAAAACTTAAAAACTACATTTCCTCAAAGCAAACAAGCAAAACACAACACAAAATAGTCCTCCTATGACACGGCAGTGTGTGCGTTTGAAATAAAACCCAAATGTCCGTCGCACAGCTTCCGTCCTCGAACGCCCCTCGGGGCCGATCTTCATCCGGCGACGTCCGAGGTTCAAAGTGCCGTCTGGATTTCAGTTTTCACTTCACTTCCGTCACATTTGAACCGTTTGTCCGCCGCGAGTCAGGAAATAAAGAGATGAGGAAGCCGAGCGCGTAATGGACTGAGAAGCAGAATTAAGCTCACACGGCCGCGTGTGTGTGTGTGTGTGTGTGTGTGTGAGTGTATCTTTATTATTCTTTTCTTGAGATTTCCTCAGGCGATTTTCAAAATGACAGCATCTGCAATCAGAACGAAAGCCTGGGGTGTGGGGGGGGGGGGGGGGCAGAGCGGTGAGCGAAGGCTTTACGCATGGTAGCCTTTGTTAGCCACTGCTACAGTGTGTGTGTGTGTGTGTGTGTGTGAAGGGATGCCCTGAAGATGTGTCATCCTGGGGGCTTATCTGCTCTCCTTCTTGTTCTCTCTTCATCGCTGTTCTCTCCGTTTTGCCGCTTGATGGAATGACGAGAGAAGTTCAGTTTATTGACTGGAGTCCCCGTTAGCTGACGCCTTAGCGCCCGCTAATCTTGCCGGAGTCCACAGAGAGGACGGCGTGTCTGATGGACCCCACGACGACTCCGGGAGGAAGCAGAGTTAGTGACGTGTGACGGAGAGATGTGAATTCATCCATAAGGAGAGAGAGGAGAGGAGAGGAGATAGGTGCTCAGTGTATCCTAAAACATCCATAAGGAGAGAGGAGAGGAGATAGGTGCTCAGTGTATCCTAACACATCCATAAGGAGAGAGAAGAGGAGATAGGTGCTCAGTGTATCCTAAAACATCCATAAGGAGAGAGGAGAGGAGATAGGTGCTCAGTGTATCCTAAAACATCCATAAGGAGAGAGAGAAGAGGAGAGAGGTGCTCAGTGTATCCTAAAACATCCATAAGGAGAGAGGAGAGGAGAGAGGTGCTCAGTGTATCCTAACACATCCATAAGGAGAGAGAGGAGAGGAGAGAGGTGCTCAGTGTATCCTAAAACATCCATAAGGAGAGAGAAGAGGAGATAGGTGCTCAGTGTATCCTAAAACATCCATAAGGAGAGAGAGAGAGGAGATAGGTGCTCAGTGTATCCTAAAACATCCATAAGGAGAGAGAGAGGAGAGGTGCTCAGTGTATCCTAAAACATCCATAAGGAGAGAGGAGAGAGAGGTGCTCAGTGTATCCTAACACATCCATAAGGAGAGAGGAGAGAGAGGTGCTCAGTGTATCCTAAAACATCCATAAGGAGAGAGAGAGGAGAGGTGCTCAGTGTATCCTAACACATCCATAAGGAGAGAGAGAGAGGAGAGGTGCTCAGTGTATCCTAACACATCCATAAGGAGAGAGAGAGAGGAGATAGGTGCTCAGTGTATCCTAAAACATCCATAAGGAGAGAGAGAGAGAGGTGCTCAGTGTATCCTAAAACATCCATAAGGAGAGAGGAGAGGAGATAGGTGCTCAGTGTATCCTAAAACATCCATAAGGAGAGAGAAGAGGAGAGAGGTGCTCAGTGTATCCTAAAACATCCATAAGGAGAGAGAGAGAGAGAGGTGCTCAGTGTATCCTAAAACATCCATAAGGAGAGAGAGAAGAGGAGATAGGTGCTCAGTGTATCCTAAAACATCCATAAGGAGAGAGGAGAGGAGAGAGGTGCTCAGTGTATCCTAAAACATCCATAAGGAGAGAGAGAGGAGAGGTGCTCAGTGTATCCTAAAACATCCATAAGGAGAGAGGAGAGGAGATAGGTGCTCAGTGTATCCTAAAACATCCATAAGGAGAGAGGAGAGGAGATAGGTGCTCAGTGTATCCTTAAACGTCCCCCAGCAGTCCTCTCTCCTCTGTCCTCTCTCCTCAGTCCTCTCTCCTCAGTCCTCTCTCCCGTCTCCTCAGTCCTCTCTCCTCAGTCCTCAGTCCTCTCTCCTGTCCCCTCAGTCCTCTCTCCTCAGTCCTCTCCTATCTCCTCAGTCCTCTCTCATGTCCCCTCAGTCCTCTCCTCAGTCCTCTCTCATGTCCCCTCAGTCCTCTCCTCAGTCCTCTCTCATGTCCCCTCAGTCCTCTCCTCAGTCCTCTCTCATGTCCCCTCAGTCCTCTCCTCAGTCCTCTCTCCTGTCCCCTCAGTCCTCTCTCCTCAGTCCTCTCCTCAGTCCTCTCTCCCGTCCCCTCAGTCCTCTCCTCAGTCCTCTCTCCTCTGTCCTCTCTCCTCAGTCCTCTCCTCAGTCCTCTCCTCAGTCCTCTCCTCAGTCCTCTCTCCTTAGTCTTCTCCTCAGTCCTCTCTCCTCAGTCCTCCTCTCCTCAGTCCTCTCTCCTGTCCCCTCAGTCCTCTCCTCAGTCCTCTCCTCAGTCCTCTCTCCCGTCTCCTCAGTCCTCTCCTCAGTCCTCTCTCCTGTCCCCTCAGTCCTCTCTCCTCAGTCCTCTCTCCTCAGTCCTCTCTCCTCAGTCCTCTCTCCTCAGTCCTCTCTCCTCAGTCCTCTCTCCTCAGTCCTCTCCTCCTGTCCCTCAGTCCCTCTCCTCAGTCCTCTCTGCTCAGTCCTCTCTCAGTCCTCTCTCCTCAGTCCTCTCTCCTCAGTCCTCAGTCCTCTCCTCAGTCCTCTCTCCTCAGTCCTCTCTCTCCTCAGTCCTCTCCTCAGTCCTCTCTCCTTAGTCTTCTCCTCAGTCCTCTCCTATCTCCTCAGTCCTCTCCTATCTCCTCAGTCCTCTCTCATGTCCCCTCAGTCCTCTCCTCAGTCCTCTCCTGTCCCCTCAGTCCTCTCCTCAGTCCTCTCCTCAGTCCTCTCTCCCGTCCCCTCAGTCCTCTCCTCAGTCCTCTCTCCTCTGTCCTCTCTCCTCAGTCCTCTCTCCTCAGTCCTCTCCTCAGTCCTCTCTCCTGTCCCCTCAGTCCTCTCCTCAGTCCTCTCTCCTGTCCCCTCAGTCCTCTCTCCTCAGTCCTCTCTCCTGTCCCCTCAGTCCTCTCTCCTCAGTCCTCTCTCCTCAGTCCTCTCTCCTCAGTCCTCTCTCCCGTCTCCTCAGTCCTCTCCTCAGTCCTCTCTCCCGTCTCCTCAGTCCTTTCTCCTCAGTCCTCTCTCCTCAGTCCTTTGGCTTGAGGGTGTGTGTTTCCTCCTCGACACCTCGGCACACACCTCAGGTATCGGGTGAATCGGCCTTCGCTGCTTCCTCTGCTTCAGTGTGAAACTCGCTTCCCGCCCTTTGCCCTCTATCTTCCCCTCTCTGCCCTCTTGGCTTTTGGGTGCACATCGTCATGATTGCTCTCTTTGTGCCTCGTCTTTATCTTCACGCCTCCTCCTCCTCCTCCTCCTCCTCCTCCGGCTCCTGATTGAGTCCCGTTTTGTCCCATTTCCTCGCCAATTCTTTTTAAAATGGTCTCAGCGAGCCGATTCTCTTCTCATGGGAAGCGGCAGAAATAGTTTTGATGTGTAATCGGCTGAGTAGAAGCGGGTCATCGGTCTGAGGGATGATGTCATCGGTCTGAGGGATGATGTCATCGGTCTGAGGGATGACGTCATCGCTCGGAGAAAATACGTGTTCAAACTATTTTTTTAGGTACATAAAAAATATATAAATATAAATTGCATTATTCTACTATAACATGGATTTTCTAGTACATTTTATTTGGATTTTGTACGTTTTTATTTTTCATGAGGCGATGTAGATAAATAGAGATGAGACTCAAAATCAAGCCAAATGAGTCATAAAGGAGGTAGAGAGGCGCTGATGGTTTCACTTACTTCACGGTTCAGTATTATAGAGGGGAGGAGATTATTTGTGTCCATCTTCCGCCTCCCAGTCTCCCGTTGGTGACGGTGGTCGCATCACTTATTCATCGCGGATGCAGAGCGACTCCATCCCTCTAATCCCCTCCCCTGGTTATCACAGCCCCCGTGATCACGGTGTGATCTGGGTTCAACTCTGCTGTCGGCTTTCTGTTTTGAATTTTGTTTTTGTGACGGTGGGATTGAACAAGTTGCGGTTTGCCGGCTTTACCCAGGGTGCACCACGGTGTAGCCGACCCCAGACGGACAGTAGTGAAGCGTGACTGGTGTCTCCATAATTTCCTTTATTCATATTCAACATGAGCCTTGTTGAAGAACATACGTTTAAGAGTTTCTCCTTTTTCCAGAAATCACCGTAAGCTAACGGAACTAAAATAATCTAGCATTAGCATTTTAGGAGGACTTCTTTCTTTCTTTCTCCCTTCCCTTGAGTGTCTTTCTTATTTTTTTTCTCTCTCTCTCTCTCTATTTCTTCTTCGTGTTCTTCTTTCTCCTTCTTTCTTCTTCTTCTTGTTTTTCTTCTTTCTTCTTCTTCTTTTTCTTCTTTCTCCTTATTTCTTCTTTTTCTTGTTTTTCTTCTTCTTTCTCCTTCTTTCTCCTTATTTCTTCTTCTTCTTGTTCTTCTTTCTCCTTCTTTCTTATTTCTTTTTTTTCCTTCTTCTTCTTCTTTCTCCTTCTTTCTTCTTCTCCTCCTCCTCCTCCTCCTTTTCCTCCTCATTCTCCTCCTTCTTCCTTTTTAAAATAAAAAGTGTGTGTAGTGGCCAATTTCATGCTTTCAAAGCTGGTCCAGAGTTTTTAAAAGGTGATCGGATCACATCCATAATATAATACCTCCAGTGAGTTATGCAGTTAACACAAAAAGGTTTTTTCTCTCCATTTATTTTAGAGCAAACAAAATGTATAATAATAGATGGTTATAAATCGGTAATGTATAAATGATGTTGGTGGTGCATGCTGCGATGTCTTACGGCACTAATGACCCGAAACCTCATTTCTGGATGAGCGGTCCCACGCCGTGCCTTTAAATCTCACTCCCACTTCCTCACGCTGGGAATACGCGTGGGAGGAGGTGTGATTCCTGAAAAGACCTGAAAGAACACACAGAAACATGGAGGTGCCATCTGGAACCCACAATGGTTCTTCAGAGTGATGCCGTAGAAGAACCATTTGTGGTTCCACAAAGAACCTTTCAAATAAAGGTTCTTAAATAACCATTTCCTTAAAGAGTTTTTCAAAGAACCTATAATAGTGTCTCAAAAAACCTTAAAAAATGGTTCTTTAAGGAACCATTTCTGCTTCCACGAGGAACCTTTCAAATCAGGGTTCTTTAAAGAACCATTTTTTAAGGTTCTTTAAGACATCTTTATAGGTTCTTTCAAACCAGGGTTCTTTAAAGAACCATTTCTTTAAAGAGTTCTTCAAAGAACCTATAAAGGTGACTCAAAGAACCTTTAAAAAAATGGTTCTTTAAGGCACCATTTCTGGTTCCACAAAGAACCTTTCAAACCAGGGTTCTTTAAAGAACCATTTCCTTAAATAGTTCTTCAAAGAACCTATAAAGGTGTCTCAAAATTGTTCATCAGTAGGTGATGGTTCTTCGTAGAACCACAAAGCCTTTTAAAGAACCATTTAAGAACCCTTATGTTTCTGTGTGTATGCTCGGCACGTTCTAAGAGATGGAGAGAAAAAAACCTGTTCTCCTCAAATTAGCTACGAAAGGCCAGAGAATAAAGGCCAGGGTTTGTTTTAACCTTAAACTTTGTACCTGTAAGGAGTGATTTAAAAAAAAATGCACTTCTTGTTTTTAGTGATGGAGCTGAACTATCCGACCAATCAGTGACTTCTTTTAAACCACGTCTTAAAACCCAGTTCTATAGAACTGCTTTGATGTGACGTCGTCCTTTAACGCACTTCTTTGGTTCCCTTTAATTTAATTTGTCTGTTGTTCTTTATTTTGTATTTTTCTATTAGATTTGTGTTGCCTTGATTCTCCATAGAGAACTTTGTAAACCCTGTTTTTAAAGGTTATATATATATATATATATATGTATACATGTATGTGTATATATAAATATATATATATATATATATTTATATCAATAAAGTTATTATTATTACTTATCAAATCTGGAATATATATATATGAGTATATATATATGAGTATATATATATGAGTATATATATATATATATATATATATAGAAAACTCTAAAATCCTATCTCATAAAATTTGAATATTTCCTCAGACCAAGTTAAAAAAAGATTTATAACAGCAAAACAAAATCAAACATTTGAAAATGTGTTTCCAGGTGTTTCGAGTTAATTAGACAATTCAAGTGATTTGTTTAATACCCTACTAGTATACTTTTTCATGATATTCTAATATTTAGAGATAGGATATTTGAGTTTTCTTAAGCTGTAAGCCATAATCAGCAATATTAAAAGAATAAAAGGCTTGCAATATTTCAGTTGATTTGTAATGAATCCAGAATGCATGACATTTTTTTTTTTTTAATTGCATTACAGAAAATAAAGAACTTCATCACAATATTCTAATTTTCTGAGACAGTCCTGTATATATAAAGTTGTTATTATTATTACTTATCAAATCTGGAAGGAAGAAGCCGGCAAAAAAACAAAAACTTTTGCACATTAAGAGCAACTTAAGGTATTATTTATAATCTACGCTGCTGCCTCCAACACGTACACACAAACACACATACACACACACACACACACACACACACACACACACACACACACACACGCACACACACACCACGAGCTGCAGTAATGAAATCCGTTGCTGTCAGAGGGGCTCAACCTGTTCCAGGCGCTGTTCCTCTTTATATTCCCCTTTAATAAAAACAGGATTACTACGTCTCTGCCGATGCGTACGGCTGTACGATGTATCGAGGCTCTGACGGACCGTTACACATCGGGCTTAACCCGCCGACTCTGTCACCTGTGGGACACGAGCAAAGCTCCTCCTCGGTATTGATTTGTGCCTCAGAACCTTCTATCCAGAATTTATCCAGAACCTGTCCTTAATCTATCCATAACTTCTATGTTCTGGATTTTTGGATGAACTAAGGAGCGTCACATGAGTATTTGACCTACTGTACATACGTGACCCGACACATGTTGATATTGGCCTAAATGTGAAGATAGCATTCATTTTATTTTCTAAATTTTCGATTTTTTAAAATTTTATTCTATTTAAATGATCGCTCATGATTGTACATAATGGAAAATGTGGGATTTAATGAGTTTTTAAAAAACTTTATCCATTCTAGGGACGAATATTAATACACATTATTGAAATGTTTCTACTCATGAAGTAGTTTGTTAATTCAGTTTATCTTTCAGGAAGAGGAAAATGTAGATATAACTCACATAGATTCACCTCATAAACACTTTAAACTGTATATTTGATGATGCACAATACCAAAAAACTATATTTTAAATCTATTGAGGATGAATTAAGACATCCTGAATAATAACTTAATAACTGTAAATGTGAATGTCTTTATTTTAAGCTGCACATGCGTGATCCCTGTGGCTCTATTCACATACATGTCATCATAATAGTGCATTAAGGTTATTTCCATGGAGATTATGGTACTTATACACACACACGTATTATGCTGCGTAAACATTTCCATTTCAGGAAACGTGAAACAAACAAAACAGTCAACAATTTGTTGTTTTATGGCATTATATACAAAAATAAATGTTGAATTAAAAGGTGCCCTAAATAACAAAAGGTCCCAGCGGCCCATCCTGTGGATACATAATTCATCCCTGCTACACGTTATGAAACTCATCGTAATAACAACAACAGGTAAATGCATTATTGATGATATTTAATTATGTTAAATTAGCATACGGGAAAATGTTATGTTCCGTGCCTCGAGCACTTTGCCTCGCATAACAATGGAATCTCTTTAGCAGACACCCTGTGATGTATTGAGGAATGTGTTTATGCACTTTCATTTGCCACAGTAAAGTGTGTGTGTGTGTGTGTGTAATTAGCATATACATAGTTTGTTTTCTTTATATATATGTATATATATATAAATAAATAAATAAAATAAAGCATGAAGATAAATAATAAGAAAATACATACATATATATATATAAATATATTAAATATATAAATATAAATAAATAAATAACATTAAATAAAGCATGAAGATAAATAATTAGAAAATAAATATATATATAAATATATTAAATATATATAATTTATATATATATATATATTAAATATATATATATTCTTATTATTTCTCTTCATGCTTTTTATTTAGCTTTATATATATATATATAAATACATATTTATTTTCTTATTTCTCTTCATGCTTTATATATATATTTTTTTTCTTCACACTCGCTGCTCAGGTGACCTCATTTTTCCAAGCAGCGACCATTAAAGTTTGATGGCCTACTCTTCCTGTGCTTTGGGATATGCATGTTTTATCATTTCTTTATGAATGTATCTTTTCGTGCGTTTGTTCCTCTTCCTTTTGTTCTCGGTGGAACGGTAACACATTTAGAGGTCACGTCTCTTGGTTTCTCTCCTCTCTCGGTCTTCCACGTATCTCTGTTGTCGGGCGTAATCTCGCCAGAGGAATCAGAGGCGTCTCCTTGTTTCCCCTCTCCTTGTTTCCTCTCTCCTTGTGTCCTCTCTCCTCGCCTCTCTTGTTCTCTGGAGAGCAGGAAGTGAGACGCCGAGGTGGACGGTCACGTCTGGCGGAGTTCTTTCACATGATACATCGTCATCTCATCTGTCGCTGAATGGAACATATTGATATGAGAAGCCTCTAGAAGGGTTAATAGTCAAATAATAACCGGGCTCTGCCACTGGGCATCGCTCTGCAAGGGAGAGGGGTGTTGTGGTGACTGCAGGTAGACACACACACACACACACACACACACTCACTGATCTCTGCTGGTGGGCAGCGTAGCGCCAAGACAAGGTCACGGCAAGGTCACGGCAGCCTCCTGGGTGTGTGGTGTTCAAAGGCTGTCTCTCTTTTCACTGGCTCTCTTTCTACTCCACGGCTCTCCTGTTTCTGTCACTTTCTGGTTTAAATATGGATATAGATATTTATATATATATATACATACGCTTTTTTATATATATATATATATACAGTATATGAAGGCTTTTTAAAATATATATAAAAGCTTTTTAAAATATATATATGCTTTTTAAAAATATATATACAGTATATACTGTATATATATTTATATATATATATTTATATATATATATATATATATAAGCTTCTTTTTTTTTACATATCTAAGCTTTCTTTTTGATATATATATATATATATATATCAGCTTAAAAAACCCGAAGTGACAAAGCTCTAAATCTGATTTTCGCCTCACAGTCATAAGTCTGACTCTCTTCCAGGTTGTTGTGTTTTTCCTTCAGAGGGATGGCAGTGACGATGACTCCAACAACTAGCAGCTGCTAGCACACACACATTTAAACCCCAAAAAATCCCTTTCTCACACACTGGATGCACCGCTAGGCTGTTATGACCTTATTCTGGGAGGCTGCTGGCTGGTGACTGGTGACTGGCTGCTGACTGGTGACTGGCTGGTGACTGGCTGGTGTCGACGCATCTTTTTGTTATACACTTGCACAGCAAGTATTTTGACTCCTGAGTGACTGACGAACACATGGAGCCTTTTCTTTTCTTTTTTACATCACTTGCTGTTTGCTGTGAGGCTCAGGAAGCAACACACAGCATGAAGGGTAATCTCAGAGGAATATAATCTGTGATGTGCCGCGTCACAGGAAGGGGAAAGGGGGCTGTTTATCGGACGTCTAATCTCTTCACTTGTGGAATAATTGCTCTTCCACCTTGAGATCATCCCGGGAGATTCCCGTTCACCTGCATGGGAAGTGAACGAGGAGCTCCGGGAATCTTCTAACGAGACGTATCGATAGACGGAGAGATTAGTTTGCGTCTTCTTCGGAGATCTTTGGAAGAAATTAACCCTTTCCTCTTCTGACAGTGGAAGAATAATTAGAACTCCATTTCTGTGCAATCTGGGGACCAATTTTCAACAAATCACATTGTGAATATTGTACAATAGAGTTGAACATTGGAAATTGCTCAATACGCTTTTGGAAAATCATCAAAAGAGGCAACTGATGTTAAAAAAAAAAGACTTACAAAAAGAAGAAGAGAATCATCCCTCTTGCCTCTTTTCTTTTCTTTTTTGGTACTAAACTTTGCATTGCTACTTTTCCCCCACAAACTTGATTTCATGAAAGAGAGTTTCCGTAGTGCCCGTAGACTTTGTTGAAATCTGATTGTGTGTGTGTGTGTGTGTTTGTGCAGGAGTGATATGTTTCCATTGTGACTGATCTGAAATTGCCTCTTCAGTCCCTCGGTGCCGTCGGCAGGTAGAAGCGCCTATGGACGTCTTTAAAAAAAAAAGAAGAAGAGTGCTTTGAAATTGTATTTCCACCTTCATCGCCGTGTGTGTCTCCGGCGGTTCGAGGGCCCCGTTGTGTATTTAATGTGCAATATAGATAAAAACACGTTTTCGATCCCCACCGGGGGGCTGGGTTCAGGTCTCAATGAGGCCCTCTTGAACAAAGAAAATCTCCCTTTTTGATATCTGCAGTTAGCACTCTGCTAAATCCAGCGTCGTCCATTCATTAATGACGTATTAAGACTGTCGTTTCGGGGCGAGCAAAAAGATCAAACGTCTTCCGTCTACAGTCGGATTGTATCGCCGGTTGTAAATGGGGACTTGAAATTGCCTTTTCTGGATCAGTGATCTAAGCTCTGAAGCCGAGATGGAGATGGACATCGTCATCAGACGGCTGAGCGCTGCATATTAAATGGGGAAGCAGAACACACACACACACACACACATACACACATACACACACACACACACAGTACAAGGGGAGGAGACGCTGTTATGGTGGGCTTCCATCCATCCTCTACCCGGTACTGGTGAGAACAGAAGGCAACACACACTTGACACGCACACACACACACACACAGAGCCATGCCCCCTAATAACCTCCCCTCTCTGTAAATCTGCTCACACACAGATTGGACTCCCGTGTCTAGTTCCTGGCTTCAGTCGCTGTGCAAATTGAAGTCCTCAGGAATCCCATTGTAACCGGCCCAAATGACATAGTGTGTGTGTGCGTGTGTGACGCTGCTACATGTGCAGTATGTGGTGTGTGTATGAAGGAAAGGTGATGCTATCTTTCGGCCTCCTCAGCGGATGTCCATACTCAGGGGGGGGGCATATGGAGATATTTGCCCCCCCCTTCCGAGTATGGAAATCCACCGTGACATTTGCTGATTGAGAGGAAAACAAAAGGGCACCTCCCACGTGTTGGTTTTTCGGGATCGGGTGTGAAATTCATGACTGTTTTTTTAAAAATACTTCTATTAATAGATATCAATCAAGATATCAATTTAAAACGACAGGGCTTTGAAGAAAATAAAATAGCCCCCTCGTGATGGGATGCTCCGGCTCCTCTTCTGAGTCATGAATATCGACGCGGTGGAGTCTACTTGCCGAGCACTTGAATGATTCCTCTTCCGGCGAGCTCACGCTAATCTCAATCCACGAAGCACACGTGGAAAACACCCGGACACTTAGCAGCAGCTACTCATGTGCGCCCCCTTTTTTTGTATCAAAGGGGCCGGGAGGGCGTGCTCCAACTATCGGGTTAGCGTCTCTGGGAACGTTTAATCCGGGGAGCTGGACATGAGGCTCCAACCGATTATTAAACGTCAGATCCAGGAAAAGCAATGTGGTTCCAGTCCTGGACTAGTGGAGCAGTGGACTGGCTCTTTACCCTTGGGGGGCTTTAGGGGGGGGGGGGTGGTCATGTCAGTTTGCCTACATGTGATGAGTGGATTATTACATTGTCTTCAGGCCAGTGTTGTGGGCGGAAGCATAGTATATATAAATATATATATTTATATATATATATATATATATTTATGTACATTTATTTATATATATAAATATATGTGTATTTATTCATATATTTATATATATATATATATAAATATATTTATGTATATTTATTTATATATTTATATATATATATATAGTGTTCTATCGTGCCGTGGCCGCATGACCTCAATGGAGAGTTTTTTTTTTTAGATGTGGTGCCTTTAAAAAAAAAAAAAATTCATGAAAATCATGATCAACTTCAGAAACTACCATTCTATTATACTATAGGTTATACTTTGTTTCTGTCTGTGACCAGGCAGCCAACATATTTTTCACCGCATGTATACCAATAAGGGTAGACTAAATAACAGAAACGCCTCTCTTTATAATGCAATACAAGTTCAAGAGCACTACAGACTATACCCCCCCCCACACACACACACACACACACACACACACACACACACACACACATTATTTTATTAGACTGCATTAGTTTTAGCTCTGTGTACCTTGATCTAAATGGTCAGTTCTGAAGCTTTTTTAAAGGCTTTTTGGCCTCCAGGTGGCCTTCTGTTTATTGGCGATACAGAAGGTGGGATGGAACGCTTTCGTCGATCGTACTAAAAAGCTTTGAATGAAAAGAGAGAAAGAATATAAACATTTATTGGTCCAGAATTGAGTGGGAAGAACACATGTTTTTTACTTTGAATGATCTGATCTCACAGATCCATGTGGCATCGGGACGATGGTCGAGGAAGAACGATGGATGCGTCTCGACTTAATCAATAACCTATGAGCAACCGAAGAAACCGGTGGTGTCAACGTTGACCACCCCCCCTACTTCCCCTCGCCCGGCCATCATTTAAAAAAAAAAATTGTTAACACGCCTCTCGTGTGGATGTTCCCCCCCCGGTACCCGGATAGGTTGAACTCAGCACCAGAAGCCTCGAGGCTTCGGAGCGATGTTCTGGATGCGCCTTCAGACGATGGAGTTTTTCTTTGCAAAAGTGTCAGTGAGTCGTGAAATTAGATTTCTCTCCCTATCATCACCGTGGCCTGAGAAAAGAAAAGCCACATCTCACTCTGGGTGAACGCCTCGCCGCTCTTCCCCCTTCCGCCTCGCCTCGACGCGGCCACGTCCAACCCTCACGAAGACGGATCGATGGACGCCCAATACAGGAAACACCGTACGCTCGAATGAGATGGGGATATTAAGTCGGTAAAGAGGGTTTGAGCTAAGTAGGAGGAGGACGTGATTACTGTGTGAAAAAATAGAAGTTTTACAACCAGCGATCCTTCGACCACCCTAGATGAGGAATATAGGCTTAGGAGACCATCTATTCCCTCATGTGAACATGTTCTGTCAGCTGGTTCACTTTTCTGCTGGTCAGACACTATCTGGCATTATATTGAGATCCATTGTTTCGAGTTATCTTCCTTCTTTCCGGAAATTATGTGGAATAAAAATAAATACAAAAATCATTTCACAGCGTGCAATGTTTTCAAAGAACACTGGTTTTAACGTCAAGTACTGAGCTCTGTTGAGGGAATAGTCTGCTTCACATTCTGTTTTGACATGTTACAAATGATTCTGTTGGATCCCCGTGTATGAAACAGTGAGAAAAACACTGTCTTGGTTCAGGGTAGAACATTTTCTTTTGAAGCCACATCTCAATCAATCGAGCATCACATCGAAGCATCGGCAAAGATCCTTTTGAACGTCATCATCCCTCACCTTGCTTGTCTTTTTTTCCGAGGAGGATGAAAGGAGCAAGAAGAGTTTCAATTTGTTATAATTTAGCAGTGTTGCCCAGTTACCCATATATTTGCCAAAGGGCATGTTTTGACATCAAAGGACCAGCTGTCGGCCTCGAAGGGGTTCATAGCGATGGCAGATGACTGCGTATTGAATGACTTCCTAGACCTGATCCAAGATGGACTCAGACAGTTTGGCACTTTTTTGGGACTATCCAAGGTCTGTAAAGGCCACGCAATCCGCTTGTAAGAGGGCAGTGTTGTTTTAACCCTTGTGTTGCCTTAGGGTCATTTTGACCCGAATCAATATTACACCCTCCCCCCGCTTTAGGATTAATTTGACCCCATTCAATGTTTAATGTCGGTGTTCTTTCGGTAGTCAACAAACAAACATAAAGTGCCTCACACTTAAACTTGGAAAACAATATTAATTCTAATAATTTTCTGGAGGTTTTAATTGCTGGCGTCAAATTGAACCCAAAGGGTAAAATATGTTAGTAAATATAAAGGTAACAGGAGGGTGAAACATTGAATCGGGTCAAAATGACCCAAAGGCGGGGGGAGGGTGTAATATTGATTCGGGTCAAAATGACCCTAAGGCAACACAAGGGTTAATCAAATAAATAGATGTAGGAATGATTATTTTACTTCAAAGTGACAGAATTGATGCCGCCTTGGCTTTCCGTAGAGGTCCTTGGGGTCATTGCCAACCGCTTCCTGTTGCTCCTGCAGAATAACTGGCCGTGGTGCCGTTGCCAAGCTGTGCCATCCGGTTCCCTCTGACCTGGTTTAACTCCCCTGGGCTGCTGGTCTTTTTTTTTTTTGCCTGAGGATGATCGTCCATGGTGGATCAGTCTTTGTGTAATTAACAACTGCTTTGGAGGTTTTTTTTATTTTTTTTGGAGAAGCTGATTCGTTTAGGTTTCACAGGGATTTTGTGAATTTGGCTTCCAAAGGGTTAGCAGTGTAAAAACAGATTTTGATGGGGCTAAAAGTCTGCGTCATTTGCCATAAACTGTGTCATTTGACTTCCAATGAGCTTTCGACTTTAACCAGATTACGGCTTTTTGAAAGTCACATTCCAAATGACTTAAATACTCAGTAAACTGTACGTGTTTTGCTTTATGAGGCTGAAATTAAATCATGATAAAACACTTCATATTCATTTTGCAGAAGCCTTGCAATAGGGGCGTTCAAACCCCATTGGAAAAATTCAAATTGCAACCCTCCCAAACTACTAAAAACATGTTCACTGTTACAGTACACATGCTCAGAGCTGATATAAACTGTTTGCATGGAAACACTTTTTTTTGATTGCCAGCCAAATGGCCCTTCAGAGGCATCACAAACCCTCGTTGAGTCCTTATTGTTATTCAAATTCCTCCTACATAACTGCATTGCCAGATGATTTGTTTTAAATGACTTTTCGACACCTGCGGGAAGCTCCCGGAGATGCTCTTCAGGATTGCAGAGGCAGAAGGTTTGTCTCCAGAAGGCAGCTGCATTGATGGTGATGGGGAATTACACAAAAGCCCCGTATTCTCAAACTCATTCTCTTTGTGATCATGCCACGATACCGAGGTACTCAAACGTCTAACTCCACAGAGAAAAGTTGCTTTCATTCCTTTTTGTTGTTGTACCGCTGAAGAAATGAGCCGCAGGTTCACCGGCCGGGCGTGGCGGGAACGATACGCGGCGGCTCATGAAACACGTTGGAAAAGCTTTCGAATCGTTTGATCTTGCTGTGAAACGACGGCTCATAATAACGTGCATGGTGAGCTCAAAAGTAATTTCAGTTTGTGTATGTTCTAATATTGAATAGCCATGATTCAACAGATTATAACAGTCAACTGAATTAAAGTGGTCACTGCAGATGCTACAGTAGCAGTAGCACAAATACACTCAGCTACACTGCAGTGTCTAGCCAATGTGTTAGCCACGTTAGCCACAATAAGCTACTAGTCGGACCACACCAAGTAGTATGCATTAATTCGTTTTTTAAATAATACTATCTTTTCTCGAACATTTATTTCCTAATTTAAATGTTAGGTGAAAGTTATTTGATGCCGTCTAGGAAAGAGGGGTACTTTTTTTTTAATGGCATGATCCCGGTCACAGCGGTTCAGTCTGTTGGCCCGTCTCCACCTTTCCGGCCTCGGCCTCCACGCACCCCGGCCTTCTGGGTAATTCTCTGAGGAACAGTGTGTCCTGGTTAAAGTCTTTTTTTTTTTACGATTGAATTGAAACGACCCCCGATGCATCAGCTCGCCGATTTTAAGCTATTATCTTTGCGATGGACCAAATCTGGTGGCGTTTTTACGACAAGCCGGATGGATCTCGGCACAAGTTCTCGGGTATCATCCGATTCGTCTCGATGCAGACGATACGCAACAATCAAATTAAAATAGCAATACAAAACTGCTCTGTCCCACACCTTTTTATCATTTATATTTATCACATAAATGTTGTTTATCCACGGCATTAAGTAGAGTGTTGATTTGCTTGAGTGTTTGCTAAGGGGGGGGTCCTATGTTTGCATCTGTCTCCCAGCGTGTGTGTGTGTGTGTGTTCTGTTAGCGCCGTCTTGCATTCACTAATTCTCGGCAAAGGTTGTTTGCCTTCAGAATCAATTTTAATTGCACAATTATATTTACAAAGCAAAATAAGCAATTCCAGCAGCTCACCCAAAACGGTTAAAGCTCTACGTCAGAAAACCAGTGCTCCCTCCAAAGAAGGTTGTATGTTCACACGCTCTTGTACACACACATGGGATGTGAGTGTATTTGATGAGAAGCAAAGGAAAATGCAAGACATCTTAAATAGTTATAATCTCTTTATTTAATTGAAAAGATAAAAAGAGATATATACATATACAGTATATATGTAAATATATATATATATGTAAATATATATGTAAATGTATATATACAGGACTGTCTCAGAAAATTAGAATATTGTGATGAAGTTCTTTATTTTCTGCAATGCAATTAAAAAAACAAAAATGTCATGCATTCTGGATTCATTACAAATCAACTGAAATATTGCAAGCCTTTTATTCTTTTAATATTGCTGATTATGGCTTACAGCTTAAGAAAACTCAAATATCCTATCTCTAAATATTAGAATATCATGAAAAAGTATACTAGTAGGGTATTAAACAAATCACTTGAATTGTCTAATTAACTCGAAACACCTGCAAGGGTTTCCTGAGCCTTGACAAACACTCAGCTGTTATAAATCTTTTTTTTACTTGGTCTGAGGAAATATTAAAATTTTATGAGATAGGATTTTAGAGTTTTCTTAAGCTGTAAACCATAATCAGCAATATTAAAAGAATAAAAGGCTTGCAATATTTCAGTTGATTTGTAATGAATCCAGAATGCATGACATTTTTGTTTTTTAAATTGCATTACAGAAAATAAAGAACTTTATCACAATATTCTAATTTTCTGAGACAGTCCTGTATATGTGTATACATATATGTATGTGTATATATATGTATATATATACGTCTATATATATATTTATGTATATATATATATATATACTGTGTATATATATATATATTCTGTATATATTTGACAGTGGCCAATAGGTGTGTTCTACGTCTCTCTAACAGTGTAAAGAACAGCCCTCTGTCGTTAGTACGACATTAAGTTGTAGCTTTACAGCCGCGAGTTGACTTTTTATTTAGAATGTAATCAATACTTTCTTTTCTTATCACTCTGGACTCGTTTGGCACTCTCTGGAATCGGTGTTCATGTCTGATCTACTTCACTCACTCTCTCTCTCTTATGCTCTCAATCAGCTCGTTCTGCTTCTCTCACCCTCATCCTCTCATCCTCCTACTACCCCCCCAGTGGTTGAGATCAGCGGAAAGACAAGAAAAGCCTCCGCATGGATGAAGGAATTCATTACTTTCTCCTCCCGCCCTGCACATTGTCCTGTCGCGTGTTCACATCTGATCAGTAGATAATTGGAATAGTTCCTCATCTGAGGGACCTCCCTAACTTTAGACTTTCTGCTGCGCTCATCACTAGCGTGAGTTCACACAAGCTTTTCCTACGCTCTACTAACTCTGGAAAGGAAACACTATCACGTGGAGTCCTTTGGCGTTATATGGCACCGTAGTTCTGACATCGCCTTTTTGCTGGTGGCGTCTTGAAATGTTGCGTGTTAAGTCCAGTTTTGGGATCCATCCCAGCAGTTTTAGAGGCAGTGATGTAAAAAAAGAAGAAAAAGAAGAAGAAGAGGCCCTCCTCAGGACCGACGCATACAGATGCCTCCGCGAGCCGTCGTCAGGGGCTTCTACGCTCGTAACTTCTGCTGCCGGGTTTTTGTTCGGCGTCGGCCATCGCTGCCCCGTCCAGCATTGGAAACTTCATCCCTTACGCCTTGTTTGTGCTCGCCTGCCAAAGAGTTGTGTGTGTGTGTGTGTGTGTGTATACGTGTGTGTGTATGTCTCGTCTAAGTGATGGGGAGGAGGCCTTCTTATAAAGTCCAGGGACAGAAAGGGGAACAGCATTAATCTCAGAGTTCAAGCCTATAGTTGTCACCCTGTGCGGGGGTGGGGGGGGGGGGGTCTGGGACACTGACTTAAATGCTTTTTAGTCTAAACAATGTCTGCCCTGTGTGTTGTTAAAGGCAAGCAGCTCGCAGTTCAACCCTCCACATCCTTTTTTTATTTTTTTACTCGTCATCCGTTGATCAAATATTTTCTCTTATTTTCAAGCCCATTTTTTTTCCCCGTGTCACCTTATTTTTTTATATTTATTTCTTCTTATTACATTCACATCCCGTAACGCAAAAAAAAGAAAAAGAAAATAAAAGCAGAATTTGACATTTTGGGCCAAAATGAAGAGAATCCCAACACCCTTTGTCAAAAGAGTTTTCAATTGTTACTCAGAATGTAACTTTTCATCAGGCTCAGGTCAAATTAATTCTTCAAACATGTGCGTTTCCACTTAGTTTTATCGTATTATTCTTCGTCTACGACTATTCTTTCCATTTCTAGAGAGCATGAACATCTCAGCGTGGAGGCAATTTGATCAAATCCGCTGTTTACATCCCACCATTCTAATTTGGTGTAATTTGCACAACCTTTTGAGAGAGGAAAAAAAAGAATGAATGAGAGTCATAAAAGGAGAGAGAGAGAGAGGCAAAGATAACCTTCCAGGCTGTCAGCAAAGGATTACTCTCCTCTTCTGTTAAATGAGAATTCCATGTCTGTTCCGCCTTCACCGGGTTTTCAAACGCTCCGTCTGGCCCCCCCCCGATGCCTTCCAGTAATGTAATTAAGATCCATAAGCTTTTTTTCCCAGGAATAAAGGGGACTGAAAGAGGGCATGGTTCACTGAATTTGAGAAAATCTGTGTGTGTTCTTGTGTGTGTGTGTGTTGGGGGGGAAGATGGATTGATGGAGGGGTGGCGCAAAGGAAGGTAATAACAGTTGGGTCCCCTCTCCCCCTCTACTCAACCATTTCTTGCAAACAGACATGAAGAAAGGGTTTGAATTGTTTCCTATCCCCTCTAACACACACACACACACACACAGAGTCATGTCTCTCCCGCTACCACCTCGACTCCCATTGAGATGCTATTGTGTTGCCATAGCGTCCGTGGGACCTTTGGGAACCGAGCTCCAACCCAAGAAGCTGCTCCCTCTCCGCCGAGTCAAAGAGCGCCATGGCTGCCGGGGCGGCGGATTGTTTGTTGAACGTCTCGTAACTCGTGTGTGTTCGTCGCAGATCAGTCACGAGTTGTTTGCGTGTGTTCTTCGAGAAAAAGATGTCGGCTTTTGAGAAGACGCTGAAGGTTCTAGGGAGATATAAGATACAGGACGATGCGCCTTGAGGACGATGTCAAAGCCAATGTCTTCTTTCAGCTGGAGAGAATGTGTGTGTCTCTGTGTGTGTGTGTGTGTGTGGATCAGAGGCTTGTGTACTCTGCTGAGAGACTTGGATCTTCTTTTATGTGGAACAAATGAAACAGTCAGTAATCCTGCTGAGTCCATTGCAGCCGCTCACAAGTTGGCCAAGGGCGACTTCACTCAAAAACTAATATCCTCGCATTCTAGCAGAAATAAATGTTTTTTTAACCAACAGAACACGTATCCACAACGACTTTGATGGTTGAGTTCTTCCTTGACGTTGAATATGCCAAAGCGTTGGTTTAATCCAGTTTCTTAATTGAGAGGACTTTTCAGCTTTTCTCTGATTTACCATCGGGAATTGAAAAACCTTTTTGTAGTTTGGACTACGGGTGAGAAAACTCGTAGATGACGGAAGGTTGTAGGTTCATTATTTAAGTTGGGAAGTAGCAGTTTGGGCAAAAAAGTCCCAGCTCAAGGTACCTACATCGCGGGAACCATCTCCTCGACCACTTAGCGGACGCCGTCCACTGCTCTGCCGATGAATTCATTCCACGAGATACGATTTGAAAAGGAAAAAACGATGTTCAGCTTTTCGCTGTCGTCGGCTCTTGTGGTCCTTATCGAACGTAATGACTAGGGTTGGGTATTGAAAAAAATGATTGTTTTGAACATCTCTGGTGACTCCGCCCTGTCAGCAGGTTACGATAGCCTATCATGTTTAACTCTGAAAGCGGAGGCATGCGCCGTGCACATCAGCGATCAGGCTGGGCGCGATGGGGAGACGGTCCCCCTGAAAACATTAGCCACGAGCTACGAGCTACGAGCGTGATAGTCTGATATCCAGGGGCGGTTTTTCCTACAGGCGGTTATTAGGGCGCCATTCAGAGGGGGGCGCAAAAAAATGATGGAAATTCCGTTTTCGTGCAAAATCGTTTTGAATTTTTTTTCTTTTTTTGGGGGGGGGGGGGCGCCACGAGTGAAGCTCGCCTAGAGCGCCAAATGTGCTAGGGCCGCCCCTGCTGATATCCGTTTGTTGTCAGTGCTCCATGAGAACGGATTTTACGTTTTTAATGTCGTCATTGTCAATCTGTGTTTTGTGCTTTGTATTTTTATTTTTAAGTATCGGTTTAGGCACCGGTATCGTTTTAAAAGTACCGGTTTAGCACCGGCATCGGAAGAAAAACCAAACGATACCCATGCCTGGTAATGACTTCCACTCTCGTGCTCTCAATCCTGTCATTTGGTTCACGGCCTCAGAGCCACGACCCCCCCCCCCCCCCGACCCCCACCTCTCCCATCACCGTACTGTTTCCCCCACTCTATAACACATGTTTCCCTCTCCTCTCCTTTGTGTGTGATTGTGTGTTGCTACACTCGGCCATCTACCGGTGAGCTATGGCCTCTGAGTGCTTTCGGTTGTAGTAAGGGAAATCAACTTTGGCAGAGCTGTAAATTATTCCTCCGGAGGGCTAAATTGGCGGCGGCCCACACTCGCTCTCATCTGCCATACTTTTTTTTGTGGGGTGCCCAGTCGGCTCTTCTTGGGTCCTTATTCGTCAGGTCTTGAAAGGCCCCCGGCCACCATGGGCCACATAAAGAGGTTGTTTAGTGTGCAAGGAGAGAGAGATATACAGAAGATGTACTGGAGGGCGATACAAAATAGGGCGGCGGCGGGGGGGGGGGGGGGGGTATCGAGTAGATACTGTGTAAATTAACATAGGATTTTTTTTTGGAATTGTCATTGTTAGCTTAAATACGACATGTTCTCACTTTTTCATGTATGCATCCGAGATTTCCAAAAATGTTTGTTCATGGACATTTAGTTTAAAGTCCTGGAAAAGAGTTGTATTCATATGTTAATTAACACAGTATCTACTGGATGTTTTGGAAAAGTCATCGTTCGCTTAAATACGACATTTTCTCACTTGTTCATGTCTACACCCGAGATTTCCAAAAATGTTTGTTCATGAACATTTAGTTTAAAGTCCTGGAAAAGTCCTGAAAATCCATTAGTCAACATGTGTATGAACCCTGCTACGAATACTTCAGTGTCTTTACTCTCCGGTAAAGTCCACTTGTTCTTCACATGCTTGGTTCTTGCTTGTCAAAACCGTTTCGTCACATATTTGACATATTTGAATGCAACATTACTCACTTCCTCTTCCATTGACCACAGAGGGGTTCTCAATGTGAGGCACATTCTGGTGGTCCCTGAACACATCTCCACCACAGATCACCAGTAGGAAGCGAAGTGGAGACTCTTTCTCTTTGCTCCGCCGTCTCTTTGCTTTTTCCCCCCGACCGCGCTGCATTGTAAATGCAATCTTTAGAGCTTTGTTTACACGGCAGACAGGCCCTTGCTGTCTTGTCCCCCCCCCCCCCCCACCCCTCACTCCTTTACCGCCAAGCAAGAGGACTTCCTTGCATTCTGATCGCGGGCCTGTCTGTTTCGCAGAGACTCTAAAGAATACTAATCAGCCGGGCCTCCTCCGTATGCAGACTCACTTCAGTCAAGGATGTCTCGAAAATAACAGAGACCGTATCGCCATCGCTTATTATGGAGCGAGAGCGAGGCTTCGCCGTAGCGTCGAGATGAGTCGTGTGTTACGGCTTCTGGTGTCGAGGTTTTTTCCGAGAACTTTTCACTGGACCCAACTGAACTTTCAGGAGTGTCGTAATGATGCGTACCCTGGTGGGTTTGGACCGCAGCAGGAGGACTAGCGTGACCTTGTTGGACCTTTTTTTGGTTCCTGGGAGTCAAAAGGTCACTTTCTGAGAGGTAGTAATGGTCTTCCAGCAAAGGAACTGATTCTTCTGTCGATATCCGGGGAAGGGGTGAGAATTTTTGTGTGTGAAATCTCTCTGGCTTCTTTCGTAACGGTTACATAACAGACAAGGCAATAAAGAGATGGAAAGAAAAATGCCAAAGCAGATAGAAACTTTACGGAATCTAAAGGATTTAACGGAGATGAAACCAGGAGAAACAAAACTCTGAACCGACCTTTTACATCGTGTTTCTCTCGATGTTTGAGTTGACGATGTGGGAGAGTAGAAAAGCATCGATGCATGGAAGTCACCAACACCCTCTTGTTACCGGTGTTGTTGTCTCATCACGGTCATATTCATTGACTGTGTTATAACTCTGTAACGCTTCATTCTCGTCACATGACATCTATTGTTCTCTCCATCCTGCAGAGGGATCCTCCTCTGTTGCTCTCCTGAAGGGTTCTTCACCTTTTTTAAAAAGTTTTAATTTCTATTTCTTGGGAGTTTTTCCTGCTCCGATGTGAGAGGTCAAAGGTCAGGGATGTCGTACGTGCACAGACGGCCATTTGTGATTTTGGGCTATGCAAAGTAAAATTGAATTGAATGCAAAACTCAAGCTTTTGCTCTCCGCCCTATTTTGCGTTAGCTTTGCTGTTTGTGTGATGCAACCTGGCGGCTACATCCGCGTCTGCAGCAAAACCATCGACAGAAGTTGCATGACCCTAACTGGAAGGGGATAGTGTGGTGGCGATATCGGCGGGTGGTTTGCGAGACAACATCGTTTTGAGAGTCAACACTTCAAATAATTGTACGGTTTGTTATTCGTTGTACATTATTCCAATCACTCAGCTAGATTTTGGTGGGCCAAATGGGTTCTCTCTCTCACCCCCCCCCCCCCCCCCCCCCAGGGCCTGGCACAAGCTGAACAGAACGCAAACACACAGAGAAATTAGAAAAACATCATCGCCATCCAGGGGTACTTTTCCAAAAATGCTAATGAGGCATTTATGAGCCGTTTCCTCGGCTCGTGTTTTTTAAATTATTATTCTCTCCTAGAATACGGAAAGACGGGCCCATTTCGGAGCGAGTGAGGAAGAAAAGAGAAGAAAATGAAGGAATCTGAAATATGAAAGGCATCTCTTGTCCACACATGGACACGTTTTAAATACCCTCCAGCGGGGATGCCGTTGCCTTTTGTGTGTGTGTGTGTGTGTGTGTGTAAGCGTCCCTGTTGGATACGGCTCACCTCGCCGCTCCATAAGAACCGACAGTTACAGCTGATGAAAGGGGACGGGGGGGGGGGGGGGGGGGAGGGGGTTACTGCCGGTTCTCGCGGCGCGGCGGCCAGCAGCATTTCCATTTGGGTTTTTTTCCGCTCGGAAGCCGAGTGTGAAACTTTGATGAAGAGCAATTTGCATCTCTGGATGGCGATGAAGAGGTCCGCTTTGTTCGCTTCCAAAATCGGAGAGCCGTGCCCGCACACTGCCGCTGGCTCCGTTAAAACCTCCACCGCCCCGACCACCAACCGGCACCCACCCACTCTGCCCTCCACCCTCCACCCTCCTGGCACTCCTCTTCGGCCGCTCCGGCCAGCGGCTATTCCACCGTTGTGTCACGTGGCCAAGAGCACCTGCTGGGAGTCCTTTCATCAAGCCCTCTGTGGGGCTTTAAAAAGTGATCCAAGGGCGACCCCCCCCCCCCCCCCATCCTCACACACACACACACACACACACCTAAAACTAGACTGATGGGTCGAGACACAGATGCAGAGATAGTGTGCATCCGTCTGAAACAGTTTGTGGATGCACCATCAGGCCCCGCCTCCTTGGTCGTGGATGGGAGGAGCAGGCAAACGGTGCATGACACTTATTTTCAATTTTTGTTATCCTTAAATCGTCAAAATGCGCCTTTTTGTAAATGATGCATAATCGTCGTAGAGCACATTTAAAGAAGAAATGTTCCCCGCTGCCCCCCCCCTTTCTTAAAAACTGAACAAATAGTCCCCCTGTGGCCGTTAATGAAGGGGGATGGTGTGAGAGACAGCGGAGGAGGAGGGAAAGACAGCGCCGTTTAGGATGTGTGTGTGTGCGTGTGGGTCTCTGTCTGTGTGTGTGTGTGTGTGTGTGTGGTAATAGGGTTGAGAGTGTCTCTGTTGTATTTGTATTCCGGTGGCCCGGGGTATCCGTGGATACACCTAGGTGATAGGGAAACATGCAGTAGGAGGAAATGGGAAAACAGTTATTTCACAAACGTGCCCCCCCCCCCCCCCACACACACACACACACACACACACACACACCCCTTCACCCTCCACCCTCCCCCCACCCGGATACCCACGATGATTAAAAAAGAACCACACAGCGAAAAAGGTAACTTCGGGTCACTTCTCATTGAATGGCTACATCCTCTTGAGAGGGATTGTTCCTTATATCTATCTCAAATATGTATAATAATACAATTATTGTTGAAAATGGCAGAAGAAAAAAACCTGAACTAATTCCCTGTTGTACATTTTATAAGAATTACCTACAAGACTAGAACTTGGATACGATTACAGGTCTCTTATTTTGAACCAAATATATATTAATATCTCATATCTGCGGGTCAATGCTTCTCCATAACCTGAGTGAATATTCAATAAGATTAAAGCTCTCTTATTTTGTAAATATCTGAGCTATCTGATTTTACATGTATTTCACTTTAACCACATTTATATTAATATATCATATCTGAGTGTCAATGCTTGAGTGAATATTGTTTAAAGTCTTCACTGAAGTAGAGTTGGCACTCTATTGAATTATGCGAGAATATATTTTTATGTATACCATAGGAATTTTTCACCGCCTCGGCATTTAACCTTTTATTACCTTTGCAGTGAAAATGTGGAAGGTTATGTTTTGATCGCCGTGTATTTATTTATTTATTTGTATGCGTGTTACTCGCATAACTCAAAAAGTATTTAACCGAATCGCATGAAATTTGGTGGTATGATTGGTTATTATCCGGGGAACATTTGATTAGATTTTGGGATCGATCGGGTTAAAGGTCAAGGTCATGAAAATGTCAACATCTTCTTGAATCGCATGAAATTTGGTGGGTTGACTGGTTATTATCCGGGGACCATTTGATTAGATGTTGGGATCGATCGGGTCAAAGGTCACGGTCAAGGTCATGGTCATGAAAAGGTCAACATCTTTTTACAATAGTGAGGTCAATTGTTATCTAATTGGCATGCAACTAATGCCAAAATGTTCATATTTCAATGCCCAATCTTGTGATATGCGAAGGTATGCGCTCTACCGAGTGCCCATTCTAGTTAATACAGTTATTCCCTCTTAGTGTGTTGTCTCAGTCATCGTCTTACATGTAATGCATAAATGCAACTTTAAATATGAGCCTTATAGCTCTTACTCTTAGTAATTGAAGGAGTAGAAATTCCTCACCCAGCATATATATCAGGAAGAAAATAAATACTTTTTCTTGCCAAATTCAAATTCACTGACATTGTAACACAATACTACTACAATAATGTGTTATTTGGTCATCTTGAGGATTTGGAAAGTCAAATTCCAATATATATAGATATATATTTTTAAGTAACCACAGGCCGCTCTCTTCCCCCTTCAATCGAAGTGGAGATGTCATGAGATTATCCCCGCCGGATGAGCTCATTCATTTGGCGGCTTTACGAGGTCTGATGACTCGTAAGCCGACGAGTCAAACGGTTCCAACCGCATCCCCGTTATCGTCTCCTCCCGACTAACGTTCCCAAATCAAGCAGCTTTGTGAGCCAATGAAAAGAGCTGAGTCATTGTGTCATTTCATTCATGAAGTCGTCGACGACGATGATGATGATGATAATAATAACTTTATTTATATAGCACCTTTAACCATCGCCATATTCAACAGTGTGTCTGTAGACACACACATGCACACACATATACACACACACACACACGGATATGTATCCGTCACTATTCTCTTCCAGCCTCAGATTCCGATGTTTTTTCTTGTCACATTGAGGCTGCCCTCCCCCCCCCCCTCCCCCCAGGGGGGAGTTTGTTATTCACTGAACTCCGAGGCTCAAGATGCTTTCATCCAGGAGCTGTTTCTGTTTGCTTTCTGTTTTATTTTTCTAATCGGCGATAACCAAGCGAGCAGACAAAAGAAAGGAAGGAGGAGGAAGGAAAAAAAACATGTCTTGTTTGCCAAAAGGGAAGAAGGGGGTGGGAGCAAGTTCGGGAAGGGGGGGGGGGGGAGGGAGAGAGGCGAAGCTGAACAAATGAGGGCGGAGGGAACGAAGGACCGAATGAGCGTGGCTGGGAAGACAAAGGATGGGAGGAGCCGTCTTTTTCGCTTTTTTTTCCGCTGAGAGCTGAACACGGAGAGGCGGAGTCACACACACACACATAATCACAATCCACCATCGTTATCTGGAAGCCGGTTGGCTTCTTCTTTTTTGATGTGTCTTTGTCCCCTTCTCTTCCACCTTAACGCGTATGCACACACACACACACACACACACACACTAACTCCCACACTGACCTCTTGTGGGTCTCTTTTGTTCCTCACAAGTGGAATGGATTCTTGATGAGTGTGTACCTCCTCTTTCATCTGCAGTCGCTTTTTGTTGGACCATCCCTCCCCCCCCACCCCCCTCAGCCACTCCCTACGACGATTGCTGATTACTATTTATTTTTGTGTGTGTTGATGATGAGCCCGGTGGTCATGTGTCGTGTGGGCCGACCGCGCAGCGTGTGAGCCGGGTTTGGGGATTGAATGGCGGCGGTGGAAGTACACGTCTCACGGGGAGTTTCCATTCAGACGACCAGCGGGGACGATGTCCAACGCTGAAAGGCTTTTTTCCCCCTTTGTTTTTTTTGGAGGGGGGGGGGGGCTTACTCTTGTCAGTCACTTGCTAGATGTGTTTATTATTATTATTATATGGCGTTAATGAATTTGTATTTATTATTTTTTTACTTTATTCCGCCACATTAATTTTGGGTTTTGCCACCGATTTGTAATTTTTTTATTTTTATTGCCATAATCATCAAGGTTATTAATCGCGCTGATAGAGAAGTGCTGAGGAATGGATTAACCGCTTTATATTTATATATTTACAGCGTATAAGATGTGTGTGTGTGTGTGTGTGTGTGTATACGACACACAACTTTAGGTTTAAGAAGCTCCATTCAATATCTACCCCCTTTTCATGGTTCAAAAACATGTACACACCGAGTACACGTTACTGTGTGTGTGTGTGTGTTGGAAGCTGGTCTAGTCTACACTTTGTACTTTGACTTTTTTTTTTTTCTTCTCTTATTTGGTTTAATTTTTGTTCCATTACTTTTATATCAATATGAATATATAATCTTCACACGAATAACATAATGTGACAAACTAAATGCAAAGAGGCAGTGAAAGGAAAGAATAACCTCGAGGCCGTGTCCGGTCGCTTCGTGATGACATCGGTCAATCAGCAGCGACTGACAGCTGCCCGCTGCATGCAGAGCCATAGAGGTGCTCCATGTGTGTGTGTGTGTGTGTGGGAGGGGGGGAGGAGCCTGAAGGATTGACGGCCCATATCATTAAAACCATGACCCTGTCTAGGAAAGTGAACGTCTGATGAGATTGGAGTGTCAGAGTGGGACATGGGAGAGGGGATATATATATATATATATATATATATAGTGTGTGTGTGTGTGTGTGTCTGTGCATGCATGTGCATGCATGTGAGTAACAGGGCTGGTATCAGTGTCTGAGTGTTTAATAAATCAATGCAGGTCATGTCTGAGAGCCGGATCTCACCGAGATGGCCTGTTGTTAGGGGATTTGGTGTGTGTGTGTGTGTGTGTGTGTGTGTGTGTGTGGTGGACAGTACAGGAGCAGTGAGGTTGCTCTGTGCATATGTCATCTCTAATGAGAGCTGCTGGAGCAGTATAGGGTATGACCTCACCGACGCTCCAGACGTCTTTGGAAAAGAATACCACCATACACACACACACACACACACACACATATCAACACGCACACAATAATAGCACCATTTGAGTCTGCCTGTAAACCTCTACGGAGGATCCAGGAAGGAGGGAATTCGTAATTTGTGATATTGGGCTGTATAAAATAAACTGACTTGAATTGAACTATTGAGCCGCCTCACCTTTTTAAAAGCTACTTCGTTAGCATCTCTGAAGCTAACGCACGTCTTCGATCTCACTGACCACAGATCCACTTTAATAATAGCAATAGGAAACCTGGAAAAGTCCTTGAAAAAATGTTATCACAAAAGCTTTGGTAAAGTTATGGAAATGTGTTATATTCATATGTTCATTTACACTGAGGTTGAAAAAAAAAAAATGTAAAAGAAAGACGCTCAAGCCGGCATACGCTTTTATACTGGCGGTGCAATATCTTTTTTTTGTGGGCCTTTCGTTGCTCGTATACGTTTGATTGAATAACAACATAAGTAATTTTGCAAAGTCTATAAGCTGAACTGCTGAACTGTGATTCCTCGCTTATGTAAGGAGGACGGCGGCTCGGGGACCCGTGATGTAACAGGATGTAGGAGGTCTGAGCCCTTTGGCGAGCGGTTTATGCAGACGCCGTCATCCTGGGAGTTCAAATCCAGGGATCTGGGGAACACACAGAGCCAAGAGCACTACGGTCCAACAGGCCCAAAGGGATTATTATTATTTATTTATTTACCCTTCAGCCAACTTAAAAACAAAATGTGACTACACGTTGAAATATTTGGCGATAAAGAGTTTTATAGAGTTTTACTCTGCATATCTTTTCAAAACAACAATAAAGTTCAACCTGTGCAAAACAAAACTAGTGCAGAGTCGACACGTTTTATCATTATTATACGCGGCAATGACTTTTCCACGACAACTCCTTTTAAAACGGGCTTGATACGGCCACTCTCAATTCATGCTCAATGTTGAGCTCTTATTTTGAAGGGCAACAGCAAAAAAGCCGATCTCACGGCGGTAGGATGTGGCACGTTGCCATAAACGCTGTCACGTTAAAATTTACACGAAAGTTCAGGCATTTCGCTCTTAATTTATTAATTACTTAGTTTTATGTCCGTGTACTTTGTAATATGGGAAGTTCTCAATAAAGTTCTTGAAATAAAATAAAATCTGCATTTTCCCCTTGCGCCAGTAATGCCTTGTCGCCCCACTAGGGGCGCACACCTCACAGTTTGAGAACAGCCTCTCCTCCGCCGCCATCGTTAACCCCTAACGACAGAAATGTGAGTCGCAAAATTCTCTGGAATGCTTATAAAACGGAGAGAAAGTGACACAATCTTTATTTGTTCTTCCTGAAATGAGTAAACAGTCGCAGAGGTACTGTTAATATTATACGAACAGATTTATGAGGACTCTGGAATCTTGAGTAGGAGCGACTTCCACCAGCGCCTGGAGGCGCCTGGATGTTATTTCATTCTATTTTTAGACATCTACCGTTTTGGAAATCCTCTGCAGCGAGACTTACCAAAGACGACCTGATTGGTCCTCAGAGAGAGAAATAGTGTTGGTGCAGCAATGGAGAGAAGGTGCATACACATGATGGAGAAAGGACGCATATTGCAGGGTTCGTACGGTCATGGAAAACCTAGAAAAGTTATGGAATAAAAAAACTTGTTATTTACAGTCCTTGAAAAAAATCTAATCTCAAAAGTTTGGGAAAAGTCCTGAAAATATTTTTGATTCACATCATTTACGCTGAGTTTGAAATAATTAGTATGTTTTTTTTTAAAGAAAGGCGCTCAAAAGATAAGCCGGCATACGCTTTTATACTGGCGGTGCAATTTGAATACTTTTTTTTTTTTAACGCAACTCAGCTGAAAAGTTTGGTAACCATAGCAACGGTAGCTCAGGGATAAACCACGACCATGTACACACCGAGATTTCACAAAATCAAAGTTATGGAAATCCATTGGTCAACACAACCTGATATTCCCACGTTCACTGGTATTTAAAACATGTTAAAGGGCCAACTATGCCATAATAAAACCACATTATAATACAATGTGCATTACGCAGGTCAATATGAGGCATAATGCACTGTAAAAAAGGAGTAAACCATTATAATATACAGTTATTGGTACAAAAGTAATATCAGTTAAAAAATATACAGGATCAAACACACGTAGAGTTGTAACTCCACCACAGACCGGCCCAGCGCTCCAGATCAATTCATTTTTTCCCGGCACAACGCGAGCCCCTGAACGCAACACGGATGGTGTTTTCAGCTTCCCAGAGAGGTCGAGCGAGGTCAGTTTTTCCGTCTCTTTCATCCCCCCCCCCCCTTTGAGCTTCAGGTGTGTGTCCTCCTTAACCGCACGATGCAACTGTCAAGCTCAAGTCTGTCTGTGATCAATACCCCCCCCCCCCCGCGCCCCCTCCAAAATAAAATACATCTGGAGTCTTGCCCACGACTCTCCACCGAGGGAGATCATGAAATAGTAACGAGCTTCTTTTGAACCGGTCGGTGGTATTTGATGTGCTGTGAGCAGCATATTATGGGCTGTATTTGATGTGGGCTGAGAGTCCATGAGCTCTCCTCACATCTCGAGGCCCTTTGTAGTCTCTGACACTCAAAGGCACCGACTTCCATTTCTCTTTTTTGACCTTACGCTCACATACATGTTACAATAACGGTATTTTATCTCTTCTCATTCCCCTCTGAGGATATTGAACATATGTACATATCATGACAAATGTGGCCACAGATTTAAGTTACAATAGTTTGGCTTTTTTTTTCTTACTTTTTTTTCTATTTTTTGGAGGGCGTTTTTTCCTGATCCGATGTGAGGTCAAAGGTCAGGGATGTCGTATATGTACATATTTCAAAGCCCTCTGAGGGAAATGTGTGATATTGGGCTGTATAAAATAAACTGAATTGAGTAGTTGTGATCTGATCCACTTCCTTCCACTTCCTTCCACTTCCTGTTCCTCCTTGCAGCGCTGTGCTCTCGTTGTTTTCTCCTCCTTTTTTTAGCCCCGATATCGCTCCGTCTCCAACAGAGTATTGGGAAACTCGACGGGCCTTTAATCTCCTCAAAAGACCAATATTATACTTTATGTCTACTTTACTCCATAACTCTCTCTGTCACACTCACACACACACACACACACACCATTCAGCGAGTGTTTCGCCCTCACAGTTTGCCCCTCTGATGAACGGCCTCCTTCTCTCTACTGACACGCTTCGTTCTTCAGCTCTTTAACCGATGACAACGATGTAGAGGACCATCTATCCCCCCCCCCCACACACACACACACACACATTCATCCATTCTCTATTCCCTCTTGCTCGCTTCTCTTCATGTTTGTTATTTTTCTCCCTCCTTCCTGGATCCTCCGTAGAGGTTTACAGGCAGACTCAAATGGTGCTATTATTGTTTGTGTGTGTGTGTGTGTTTGTGTGTGTGTACATCTGGCTTTGAAGAGCATGCAGTCCTTTCCACGATAACCCGAGGGCAGCCCCGTGGCCCTTCAAAATAACAGTTCCTTCATATTTCGTGCCGTTAAACTGTCATGTTATTATCATGTAATAACGAGAGGAGTAGATACAAGTTACGCCACGAGCAAGTCGGCAACGCCAACTCAAAGCAGGTCTTTTTTTCGGGGGGGGTCTTCATCAGTTCACAAAGACGATCTTCCTCCAGCCTCGACGAATGGACTTTTCTATTCCGTGCAAATAGCCCAAACACAGTTTGATCAACATCCTAAGTGATGGAATACCTGAGCAGAGCGGCGAGGTTTCCCCCGCTCTCCAGATGTCACGGACAGAGAACGGACCGGGCCAATTTGGGCTTTTTCCCCCGTTTCTCCTTTTGCAGTGCCGTGTATTTCAAACCGGGTTATTTTAAAAGCGGATTACTCCGGCTGTTTACATGCCTCGGTCAGGGTGAATCATAGTGTTTATTTTTGGGGAAGAAGTAAGGACAGAGGTGATTTGGTAGGGTCTTGGTAAAAATGATGTGTTTAAAAAATATATAAATATATTCTTATATATTATATAAATATAATATAAGTAAATATATATATGTTATATATGTATATATAAATATATACGTGTATATGTATATATGTATATATATAATATATAATATATAAATACAGATATATATATATATAAGAATCTATATATATATATCCTTATATTTATATAATATAATATATAAGATTTATATGTTATTACATATTATATTATATATAAGAATACATTTATATAGGAATATATATATATATATTTATATTCATATAAGAATATATGTATATAATATATATATATATAACAATACATGTATATAACAATATATATATAAATAACAATATATAATTTTCTGAGACAGTCCTGTATATGGCTCGTTCTTTATTTTAATTTAATCAGATTAAAGAACGTCGGTGTGAAGATGGAGGTGGATGATGTCACTACAGTGTCTGTTGTCTCTTCCACATCTTTTTGTTATTGGGGCAAATCAGCATTTCAGGGACTGCATTCAACAAATCCTAATCAAAGGTGACACGGTGTTCCCTTAGCAACTATTGTTCCCTTTGATGTTTTATTTCCCTTTCACCTGTGCGTGTGTGTAATGAGGTGTGTAAATTGAATGACTTGAAGGTTACCGCTGACCTTCACCTGGTTCCAGGTCGAATGATCATGTTGTCAGGAGTGTGTAACAAAGAATCCTCAGAGGCCAGCACGCATGTGTGTGTGTGTGTGTTGAGTGGATGGGGTGCAGGTCAACACGAGTAGGTCAGCTTACTCACTCATTGATCACGGAGGTCTGCCGAGTGTGACATTAGTTAAATGTCAGCATGAGATGAACACACTCCGCCTATAGAGCAGGTCGTTACTCCTCTCGCTGAACACACGCGTTATTATAACGGCGTGGCTTTATTAACGTATAATATTCATGAAGAGATCTTCTGTCCTGTATTGTCTAATCTCCACTCAAATAAAACCAGGTTATTAACTAAATAAACTCTGAAAATAGATGTATATTATGTGTTAATGAACAGCACTGTATTATAATAAACATGAGGTCTAAGAAGTCCCAAGTGGAGTGATTTAATATGATATAAAAATCATTTTTAAGAGTGTAAAAAGTTCTGAAATCACCCGGTGAGCAACGTTAGAACCTCTTTGGTCTGTGTGCTATTTCACATACATATTAATAACTGTTTCCATCTGGGGAAGGAGTACTAAAATGACATAATGCTTCAAATCTCAGGTGTGTGTGTGTGTGTGTGTGTGTGTGTGTGTGTGTGTGTGTGTGTGTGTGTGTGTGTGTGTGTGTGTGTGTGTGTGTGTGTGTGTGTGTGTGTGTGTGTGCTGCGCCTCCATAAGGCCGGTATAGACTGCTCCATATGGATGACACTCATATCTTATATGATGGTCGTGGGTTCATCACAATGTAAATGTAAGCAGACGGTTGTTTGGGCATCAGCGACTCTTGAGAGGCGATGGGAATACATTTTATTTTTTTATGAGCTGATTTTTTCACACTTTATTTCTTTTTTACACAAATATTCACACATTTCATTTTGTGGAATCTGTGAATTTTTACACGCGTTGTCGTCTCGTTCTCTCTATTTCTTTCAAATTGTTTTAGTTGCATGCATATTTCATTACATGAGCACTTTCAAACAAATCAGTGGGAAGATGTTCCCTGCATACAATTAATAACCATTTATTCAATATTCAAAATAATACTCCCAAAATATGTATTTCTCAGTGTTCAGGATGATGGCGCTCCATAACGGGATTTATTGAAACACGACTATTTCTCACGTCTAGTGGCTGGATGTCATTTTCAAAGTAAAGTCTTCATGCTGAACCAATAATATTTCTTTAATCGTCTCTTTTCAACAGATGATTAAAATCAGGGTTCATACGGTTATGAAAAACCTGGAAAAGTAATGGAATCTTGAAAAAAAATGGAAAAGTCCTTTGAATTTTTTTTTTTAGCCCAGAAGTGTTGGAAAAGTCATGGAAATGTATTATATTCATATGTTATTTTTACGCAATTTGATTAAAAAAATAAACCTTTATTTAAATATTTATTATTTTTAATCGAGCTATTGTCTCCCATTCATTTGTGTCATTTAAGGTTTATACTCGTGTATACACGGAGATTTCACAAGATTCTTCGGTCATGCAAATTTGGTTTAAAGTCGCGGAAAGGTCATGGGAAGGTCATGGAAAGGTCATGAAAAGGTCATGGGAAGGTCATGAAAAGGTCTTGGGAATCCATTGGTCAACATGTGTATGAACCCTGTATAAATGTCCATTTATCTTCATACATCTACACAACCTTTCCCTCCTGAAGTATTCTCTCACTCTGCTGTCTTGTTGTTATCTTTGTCCTTTGCCACTATTCCATAAACACGAGAGTAACATCGTTCATCCAAAGGTTAATTAAGATCATATTGTCTCTGCTCACGGGAGGAAACCCGGCGACTCGATGCCTTTGGCCCCAGAATAAGAAAGTGGGGCCAAAAGGTGAATCATATTATTTCCCCCTACGGCCTCGGGGTAAGAACAATCCGAGTCCAGGGAGCGGCTGTCTGACGTTAGATACGAGCTTTACGCTCGCTGGCTTTTGCATTTGAATTAGTCCTTCTGCGTGTGACGTGTTGTAAGACGTTTTTTTGTCACCTGCACCATTTTGCTTCCCCAATTCAAAAGTCTCATGATGACCAGAGACGTGAGATATGATATGAAGGAAAACTGTTATTTTTGGGCGTCTGATATTACCTACAGTACAGTATTGTGAATTATACTGCCCATATATATATATATATATATGTGTATGGATATATATATATGTATATATATGCATATATGTATGTTTATATATATATATATATACAATGACATCTCTACATAGGTAGAGGCCCATCTCCAGTGTTCTTATGGTACATTGTGTTATCGCATTAGAAGACAAACGGAGGGGTAGAAACCCTTGGAAACCCGTTTCATGTGAGCGCAGCTGAAAACAGTTATGTTGCTCAGAGAAGCTATAAAACTGGCCTTCATTTGAGCCACAAGAAGAACTGCATTAATATTTACAATGAAAATCAACCTGGTCAATGTCTTGACTATATTTTATATTCATTTTGCAATTAATTTGATAAATAAAAGTGTGAAAACACCAAAATGTAGGATTTTATTCAGTATGGATTCAGCAGGAGGAACGGAGACTTCTTTAACTCGACGGTCTCACGTGACTGAACGGCGTTAACCCACTCACCACCGAGCCGACACGAACACCAGCTAACGAAACCCGTCCTCTCACGTCTCCTCGAACACGGCAATTAATATTGTGACCGCGTCATTGTTTTTGAAGTCATTGCTCTTTACTCTTGATTTCAAGTTGCATTTCAATTGCGTCCTCTGTTGCTCCTTAACTGGATTATGAACATTTAACATGGTTATTTACATATCTAGATAAGTACTTCATTATTACCTCCTTACATACGTGCTGACTTACACACTTACGTACTACGTTTGTAATCATTTGTCGGTCGGTTTGTGAAGGTTGATTCAGACATTGTCTCTGTGCTCCAGAGATTTTATCGCATTTAATTAGCAATATAACAGCAAATAATCGTGGGAAAAGTTTAATTCACTATTGATATTAGCGACCAGTAGAGAGTAGCCGTGTCTCATGGATCGTGGAGGTCTGGATCGTGGTCCATGCCTACTATTAATTACTCCTACACTCTGTCATCTTCATTGAGTGTGTTTATGTAACTCTGTAACGCTTCATTCTGGTCACATGACATCTATTCTTCTGTCTCCTGAAGGTTTCTTCACTTTTTTTCCTGAGTTTTTTCCTGATCCGATGTGAGGTCAAAGGTCAGGGATGTCGTACGTGTTCGGGCCGTAAAGCCCTCTGAGGCACATGTGTGTGATATTGGGCTGTATAGAATATGTAATGAGTTGAAACACCTTTGAGTCGTGTGTGATGTTGCGTGTCTCGTTTTTTGTCCCCGCAGCCAAGAAGACGTGCGCCACCACCGACTTCGCCTGTAAGAACGGACAGTGCGTCCCCGCCAGGTGGCGCTGTGACGGGGAACCGGAGTGTGCGGACGGCTCCGACGAGGCCGACGCAATCTGCAGTGAGTGGCCACAAACACACACACTCACAAACACACACACACAACCACAGACCCAACAGCAATTTTTTTCTGAAGATGATTTTGAAAGGTGGTGATCAAAGAGCCCTTTGAAGATTCTCAGAGTAGTGTGTGTGTGTGTGTGTGTGTGTGTGTGTGTGTGTGTGTGTCTGCAGAGATTGGGTCGATGCTGGTATTTAGTATTCATCGCCAGGAGAATCTCTGTCATTTCATCAGATTAGTGGACTTGTGGTTAAGTCTCATTACGTCCAATCAAGGTCACACGCTGCGACTTCTCTTAACTTTATCGGCAACATTGAACCTCACAGCTGTGTGTGTGTGTGTGTGGTAAATTATCATTGGAATTGAGCAATATGATAAAAATAAATTAAAGGTAGGGTCAGTAATTTTCTTCAATTAGATGCAAACATCTTGTGATTTTACCCTTGTGAGTAGACCGTGGGTCCGTCAGCAGGTCCGTCTTTCAATCAGGGGAGTTGGCGGTTCAATCCCCGCCCTAGTCGATGTGTCCTTGAGCAAGACACTTAACGCTGAGGTGCTCCCTGTAGCTGCGTCTACGCTGTATGACTGTAAGTCTCTCTGGATAAAGGCGTCAGCTAAATGAGATGTAATGTCGGCCGATGGGTGATGGATGGAATGAGACGCCATTGGGCTCGGCCCTTACTCTCCCATTCGTTGGAAAGCAGCGTGGTGCATTTATCCGTTTGTCTGTTTTCTTTGTGTTATTCGTCTCTCTATCACCACCACCTCGTGTTGTTAATACCACACACGTAGGTCTATTCCCTAACACCCTTCAGACCGTCTCTCCGTGAGCCCTCCACCTCGTATCGCGCCCTCTTCCCGGTCCTCTCGGTCCTCTCCGCTCTCTGATCCCAGATCAGTTTTAAGTAACGCGTTTGTTTCAATCGATTTCCCCCGGAGGGAATCGATGGGCCGATCCCCAGGACCTGTGTTTGACTGCTGATTAACTACGGACCTCCGATGGAGCCTCTGGACCCCCCACCACCACCACCCTGCCCCATTGCCTTACACGTATCTATGCCAACATGCTCCCGAGGAGGTGTCTGTAATTAAACATCTGAACATTATTCTGGGCCTGGAGGGGATTCTGGAGAAAGTGCTCAATCAAGGTGATGCACGAAAGAGTGTAGACACCCACCCCCCCTCCACCCCCACCCCCTTAGCATCATTAGTAGTATTATAGGCACCGTAAAGTCACTAGATGACTCAATAAGCGACAGTTATTCATTTAAATATGCAACATTTGTTGCCATATTAGGAAAAATGGGTTACATAGATATGATTTTATTATCATCAATCAATGAATGTACAATAGAGAATAGATCACTCCAGTTTTACATTGTTTGCTTTTGTTTTTTTGTTTCTTTCTGTCTCTTTTTGGTATGTTTTTTTACACTTCTTGCTCTAAATATGTATAGAACTAAAATGAGCATCATCGAAAAAATCTCCACATGCGATGTCAATTGTCCGAAAGACATCTGTAAATGCCCATCCTGAGCCATCACTCTCCAACAGCTCCATCCATCCCAGAGCACTGGGAAGATCAATCAACCAGCAGTTAAAAGCCCCCTCCACCCTCCAGGTCTCCAGAAGCTCCTGAAGCACTGTGGTCAGAAGTCTCCTACACCTCACCTGCACCTCTGTTCACTTCCACTTCAACACCTCCTGGACCTCCCCCTTTCCCCTTCCTCCCCATCATCCCTCCCCCACCCCCAAAAACCCCCTTCCAGGCCTCTGCCGACAGCCTGACGCCTGACCTCTGTGGTCATGAAGTCCTGTCTGGTCTCAACTCTATCAGACCACCACTCTACCAGTCACCCTGGACCCCCTCGAGGAGCCACAGGTCCCTGCAGCCACGCCTATGCAGCCAACCCATCACCCCATCTATCCATCCGAGGAACCCTTCACTACATCCCTCCAGCATGGGACTTTGTTTGTGGACTCAGACTGCCTTCAATTCCATCATCCTGTCCCAGGGCAGGATCCTCTCTCTGCCTCTGCCCCGACTCACCCCTGCCTTCTGCAGTGACGACACCGAGCAGAAGCTCAGAACAGTGACGTGGGGCTGAAACTCAGGCAGGCGGACGACCACCAGCACGGGTCAAGGCTGTTCTCTCTCCTCTCCCCCTCTGCTGTTACACTCCTCACTGCACCTCTCCCTGTCAGTCACAGCTCTCTCAAAGTTCGCTGTGGACAGCACCTCCTCATTGGACTCCATCTCCCGAGGGGCGAGACTGACCTGAGTGGGAGAGACCCACCACCTGGGTGACCTCTGACACCTGCCTCTGCCTGAGCAGCTCTGACTGTGGTGGAGATGGTTGTGGACAGTGGAGATGGTTGCCCCCCACCGCCCTTTCCGCTGTGTGACTCCCCACTGCAGACTGTGTCTTCTCCTCCCCCACCCTCCCCTCTCTCTCAGGACCTCAAGCAAGACCAGGCAGCATAGGCAGAGCATTCCAAGGAGGCCCAGCAGGATGTTCTTGAAGAGAGGCGATGTTCTGCCTGAGAAGATGATGGATGATTGTACGGCCATCGTGTTGCCATCATCTGCTCCTCCCATCACTCCTCCCATCACTGCCTGGCACACTGCCATAACACAGCCAAAGAGCATCATATGGCTGCGAGGCAGAGAGGTTGCTCGCTGGTTATCGGCTGTCCTGTTCCTCCCCAGGTCACCAGGTCCAGCCAGCTCACCAGAAGGGCCCTCCCGACCCCACCCTCCGACTCCACTCCCCTCTCCTGGAGGAGTCTGCCTCCCATCATGACCTCCACACCATCCACCATGACCATTAGCTCCAATAGCTTTCGGCGCGGTCGGGGAACTCATCAATGGACCCGACTGACGACTGACTCACCCCCAGGACTACCTCTTCTTCTTTCTCCTCTCTCTCCTCTTCCTTCCTCCTTCTCTTCCTCCTCTCCTCCTCCTCCTCCCTCCTCCTCCTCCCCTTGCGTTGATTTGTGTGTTGTCAAATCAAATGCCACTTCCAAAAAAAAAAAAATCGTTTGTTTGTGAAAACATTCATTCTTTGGCAATAAACCTGTTTCTGATTCTGATTCTGATTCTGATTCTAAATGATGCCTACTTTCATTCAAAAAAAGGAAAGTAAATGAACATTCATCAAAAGTTCTCGAGCACCTTCGTCGTTGTTTTACCGCCCAGTGGATCGTTTTAAGGGTTTTACGGGTTTTACGGGTTTTACGGGTGCTCGCTAGTTGCTACCATCACATGCTTTTGATTTACACAGAATAAGCTGTTTCTGGAAATCCTAATTATTCCTCGTCGGATACCTTTTTGAGGTTTTTTTGTATATATTTACTCTCGAGTAGCATCTTCGAGATGCCGCAGTCTACCAATCAGTCCTGATTAGACGAGCTGCGTCTCTGGAGTGTTGCTTGAACTCCATCTCTTTCGGCTGCTGCATATCCGCACTGGGGGGGGGGGGGATTCAAGAGCCCTTATCGCCACCCTAAGTGTCTCTACGGGTTACTGAATTGCAACATTAAGACACTCAGCCACATATTGGACCACACTCTACCGTCCAAATGATGCTCAAAGAAACGGCGGCCGTGGAGTTGAAGCCGTCGGAGGGCGCTTCAGCTTTGTGTCATTTGGAGGATTTTCTATATTCATATCGTCAAAGTCCTCAACGCAAGAAAATGTGGTCGTTAGGAATCTGCTCGGGCGTGTTTCATAGTGACAAAAGGCGTCCCGACTCATTATGAACGATAAAGAGAAGAAGAAAGACGAGTGAGAATGTTGGAAGCCAAGTGAATTCCATCACTTCTAGACTTTTTATGTTTATATTTTTCATACGGTGATTAAAGCCCCGCTGGAGAGAAACTGTATCGGCTCGTTCCAGAGGAGCCAGGACTCAGAATCGATCACCTGCGATCGGCGGTCCGATTAGTGCCCGACTTGATCCCGTCACTGATTGGCTCTTGGATTCGACAACAAACGCCACATTTAGAATAAAAATGATATTTTTAGTTTTTGTTTATTTGTATTACTTAACATTCGATTGTTGGCTATTGGTCAATGAAGGTTTCATCTAACAGCATGTGGTTGATCATAATAATAATAATAATAGTTATTCACACAGCAAAGTGTTTCTCAGGCAGACATAAAAAGAACAAAAGATGGCAAACAACGTGGATACTCGCCCATTTCCACAGAAATACATATTTCCAAACGTATGAATACACCCGAACAAGGTCTGTAAAGTGCGAGTAGCCCACGGATCGTATCTAACAGGAAGTAGAAGAAGCCAATGATTGCAGGATGTTGATATGGTGTGAGATTATGTATACATATTAAGTATAATAGTATCAAAAATCCAGTGCTGTGGAAGTAGACTTGTTATATTAAAGTTATCTTCTACATTTATTTTGAAAATCTCTTATTTATTCTTCTGTTTAACATTCCCCAGCACATCAATCATACATATTATGATGTATTTATTGCCGATGAAACTTTTTTTCCAAGCCAAAATGACCCGTTGCACGTGTTAAATATTAATGTACATCCTATATATAGATATACTCAATTGTGTAAAATGTATTCATTTAATCAAAGATACGCTGCCCCCCCCCACATGTCTCTCTTTCCCCGCTGTCAGCACTTCCTCCCGCTCGTGGGTACAGAGGCGGTGTTCTTCCTCGTCTCCGGTGCTGACACAATGGGCAGGTTAGCGTATTATGGGATGGAGGCGGCGGGAGGTCGGGCTATAGTTCATTATTTTTGGACTATAAACGGGAAGGAACCGGTGAGTTAGATTGTCGGCCCGCTTCAATTTCATGCTTGAGGGAGGGCGGCAGCGGCGGCGGCGGCGAGCGTAAATTTCCCGGGTGCCCCCCCCCACACACACACACACACACACACGTCTAGCTCTCTATGTCTCTTTTTGTGTCTGTCTCACTCATTCAATTTTCAAAGGATTTTTTTTTTTTTTTAAAGAAGATGTGTTCTACAAACGCATTCATACAAATGCACAGGAACAGAAAGCGACGTGTGTGTGTGTGTGTGTGTGTGTGTGTGTGTGTGTTATCCAAGGGCACAATGATTTTTCTACTTCAGTGTAGTCTAATTTGTCTCTGGTCTCTCGCTACATGTTCTTTTAATGGAAAGCCTCTGTTGCCCTGAACTAAATTTTCCTCACTGGCCACGCTGCACACACACACAAGCACAGCATCATAAACGCACACACACACATACACACACATACACACACACCTTCCTTAGCTTCAATCATTCACTTTCACTTTATTTTTATTCGTCGGGAGGAAAGTGCTTGTTGGCCCTTTTGAAGAGAGAGCTGTCTCTTTAAGAGGGGCGCTGTTTCTTTAAGAGAGCGCTGTCTCTTTAAGAGAGCGCTGTTTCTTTAAGAGATGGGAGCTGTCTCTTTAGGAGAGGGGCGCTGTTTCTTTAAGAGAGCGCTTTCTTTTTAAGAGAGCACTGTTTCTTTAAGAGAGCGCTGTTTCTTTAAGAGATGGGAGCTGTCTCTTTAAGAGAGGGCCGCTGTTTCTTTAAGAAAGCGCTGTCTCTTTAAGAGGGCTCTCTCTTAAGAGATGGGCGCTGTCTCTTTAATAGAGGGGAGGGCTGACTATTTAAGAGGGCCGCTGTCTCTTTAAGAGAGGGGTGTGTGAAGGGTGAGGTGCAGTAAGCTGAAGACAACACAACGTACGCTTGATTTAAACGGGAACTCGTTAAATAAAAGTTGCAAAACAGAAGAACGAAGTGTTTCTGAACAGTTCACTTTAAGGGTGCAACACACAGATTACAAATAATCCATTTATCTACTTCTAATCTGCTTCTCTCCCTTGATTTATGAAGTCCAAATCAGCACCGACGTCTTCCATGACCTCTCGATAGTCACTGAAGCGCCGCTGAGGAACGTAAACCACTCGCTGGGTTCAGGGCAGCAACGATAATCCACTGCATTGATTTCAAATCAATTCTAAATAAACGTGGCGATGTAATTGGTGATTCGTTAATTGAGTTTTTATGGTATTTCTGTCGGTTACGTTTGTTTTAATTAACCTGTAATTGTGTTATCAAAACAGACACAAATTAGTATGTATGGAAAGAAAGAAAACAACATGCACTCTAGAACAGGAGGAATACGTTCCTCGAAAAATAAAACGTGTTATTTAATTGATATTGGATTATTAAAGTCGTAATCGATGGGTTAATTGACTATCAAAACAGTTGGAGTAATAAATAAGTATAAATAATCCACTTTCTGGCTTTTCCACTGTATCTCAATGGAAGTGTTGACGTGTGATTTTCTTTAAAGCAGACGAGAAATCTCATTACGTGGGAATGTTCGGCAGCAACGTTTATTCTTGACGATGTGGGATACGGTTTAAATCTTTAGGAGAAGTTCTAGAAGACGGGATGCAAACTGTGTACATCCAACCCCCCCTCCTCCTCCTCCTCCTCCTCCTTAATACTGTTTGTGACAGAATGACAACATTACAACTTCCTATTCATTGCTGCTTTGCACTGAAAAGGAGGAAGCGAGGTCGCTGGGTCGGACAATTAGAATTAGATTTAATCATTTTAATAAACAACCGATGCTTATAAACCTTTTCAAACTGGCGTGTGTTGCCTGGTGAATCTAGCTTGTAAATAATTGAAGGTAAAATACAGACAACGACTAATCTATCTCTCTCTCTCTCTCTCTCTCCCTCCCTCTCTCTCTCTCTCGCTCCCTCTCTCTCTCTCTCTCCTCTCTCATTCCCTCTCTCTCTCTCCTCTCTCTCTCTCTCGCTCTCTCTCCCTCTCTCTCTCTCTCGCTCTCTCTCTCTCCCTCTCTCTCTCTCTCTCTCTCTCCCTCTCTCTCTCTCTCTCGCCCCTCTCTCTCTCTCCTTCTCTCCCTCTCTCTCTCCCACTCCATCTCTCTCTCCCTCTCTCTCATCCTCTTTCTCTCCCTCTCTCCCCTCTCTCTCCTCTCTCTCTCCCCCCTCTCCCTATATCTCTCTTTCTCTCCCTCTCTCTCCCCCCCCCCCTCTCCTCACATTGCGAGGCCGTGACATCGGGCCCTCGTGTGCATTGTTCTGCTTGTCTTTCCGTCTCGTGGCATCTCATTAACCACAAATGACTTTTAACTTGATTGATATCAGTAATAAGTGAAAGTGTATTGATCCCTAAAAGAAGGATAGAGAATGTCCACCTCACTAACACACACACACACACACACACACAGGAAGTACCCTTGACAACCAAAGACACATTGCATTTTAGCGGCCTTTATACGACGAGCCGTTCTGCAATAATGACACGCGGAGGAGAGCTGAACTGAAGAGGAACACTCGATGTCTGAGGGAGCGTTCTTCATCAGAGCTGTAAATAAATGGAGATTATCGATGTAACGTCTCATAGTCTCAGTGGTAAGGGTACATCTGTGTTGTGTTCGTGTGGGATTGAAACCAAAACGTGCTTCCTGCAGGGTTCGTATGGTCATGGAAAACCTGGAAAAGTCCTGGAATTCTAAAACAGTTTTTTCCAGGCCTGGAATAGTCATTGAAAAACACTAAAAATCCCAAAGGTTTTTTGAAAAGTCATTGAAATGTGTTATATTCATATATATATTCATACTATATGCTTTGGAATTCTGATTGTTAGTTTAAATATTACATTTTCTCACTTTTCCATGTATAACCTCGAGTTTTCACAACATTTTTGGTCGTGGAACTTTGGTTTAAGGTCATGGAAAGGTCAACATGTGTATGAACCCTGTTCCTAGTTTATTCTGGACATGGCAATCAAACTGTAAAAAAAAAACACCGACGCAGCAATAGCTGCCATTTCGTTTTTTTTTTGTCAATCCCATTCTTCCGTTCAATTAGTGACCCTTGACCTCGGCTGGTTCCGATTGATCGGCGGTCAATCCGTCTTTGCTCTCGGGTCTTGTGGAGCTGGGATTCCTCTTTGCTGCTGTTTTGGTCGAGTGTGTCAAGATAATAACAATAATTATGTTTTTCAAGAGACAAAAAAGAAAGATACAAATCGCAGCTTCTTTATATTTCAGTTTTATTTTGCTCCCTGCCTCCCGCCATGAATGTTAACATGATGGGATTCCTTTTTGCTAGTGTTTGTCCAGATCCATGCATAACAATAATTATGTTTTTCATCACACTTTTTGTCCTTCTTAGAGGCAAAAAAAGAATTTTAAAAAACCCAGAGCTTCTTTATATTTCTTTATTACCTTCGCATTGAAAATGCGGAAGGTTATGTTTTGATCGCTGTGTATTTATTTATTTATGTGTATGCGTGTTACTCGCATAACTCAAAAAGTATTAAACCGAATCGCATGAAATTTGGTGGGATGATTGGTTATTATCCTGGGAACATTTGATTAGATTTTGGGATCGATCGGGTCAAAGGTCAAAGGTCAATGTCATGAAAAGATTAAAATCTTCTTTTTACCATAGCGCGGTCAATTTCTATCCAATTGGCATGCAACTAATGCCAAAATGTTCATAATTCAATGTCCAATCTTGTGATATGCGAAGGTATGCGCTCTACCGAGTGCCCGTTCTAGTATATTTATATTTTGCTCCCTACCTCCCGCCATAAATTGAAACACGATGGTTCTCTTTTCTCGTGTTTTGGTCGTGTTTTTCCCAGATCCGTGCGTCACAATAATTATGTTTTTCATCACACTTTCCTTCTAAGAAGGAACAAATAATTCAGTTTTATTTACCTCCCACCATGAATTGAAAACACCGGATTACGTGGTATCCCAAAAAGCCGCCGACTCGGGAGACGGAACAGGTTGTGATAACAAACCTTCAAAAAATCAAAAAATCTGTCAGACAGGCAAACCGATCCAGTTCTTTTTTTTTTAAGGCTGAAACGGGAAGAAAAGCAGTATTTAAAAAAAAAAGGAAGCAGATGGTCCTAAGCACAGATAGTCACGGGGAACAAATTAGACCTTTGTCACAGAGGAAATGTTGGCATTTCATAGTCAAAGCTGCTCCATTTTAAATGTCCCAGTATGCACACGACACTGGTCCAGGCACTGGAATGCAGCCATTGTTAAATTGTATTAATTAAACCAACATCTCTGCCTATAGCTTCAAAGACGGTGGAGGTCAAAGCCATAAATCATATGAAAAAGCACAAGAGGACCGAGTCAGTCATCTTAATGTTGGTCCAACGTCATTTAAACAGGTGTAGAGAGAGAAATAGCTGCGTGGTAACATATAAATCATGTATAATTCAACTGTGTGGTGCCATACGCACGAGCATAAAAGTTATTTTGCACCGTTGTCGCGTGGATGATTCCCCCAGTCATGCAAAACCGACCTGTATATTCTGTATTCCATATTTTTTATGCCTGGAAATTGTTTCGCCATAATTAATCATGAATGTTTTCTGAGGCCGCTAAAGTGTAGAATTTAGCTCAAATGTCACACCCCTGCCTTAGTGGTCCGACCCAGCCTTTTAAATAAACTAACACGGAGGAAATAAGCTGTTTGTTGTCAACGTCCGCCCCACGCTCTGCGCATCCCAAACTCTCCTCCTCCATTCCTCCCTTCTTTTTTGTCTCCCTCACTTTTCGTCCGTCATTACTCCAGATGTGGCACTTGCCACAGGCGGTATTTTTTTTGAATGCCCGATGTGTCGTCTTCTCGTAAACAACCATTAAAAGAGGCCTGTTGGAAGAAAGTGGCAATTTCCTAAGAGTCTCCTGGTGTCCCGCTGTACTCCTTCCCCCACGGCAGTGTGACGGACCCACAGTCTAGACTGGGTTAATGGTCCCACATTGAAGAGGCCCCTCTCTGAGATTCACTTTGTACATTCTAAATGTGCTGAATTTGCATAAAGTCGAACGGCAGCATCCTTCCTTTCTACTTTAAGAATACTTTTTGGACTTTCATTGTTGTCACAAGCTCCCTGTGTGTTTTTTTCTTCTTCTAATGTTACTCCGTTTGCTTTTATTGTCATATCCTCTTGTTCTGTTGCCGTCCTCTTACCTCTCGGCACTTGCTCTCTCCGGATCAGTTTTCCTCTCCTTTCTCTTGACTTTGATCTTTTCTCTCTCCAGCATTCTCCAGCGCCCCCCCCCCCCCACACACACACCTACATCGGGGACGCAGTAATAGCAGATCAGTGTTCCAATGAAAAGCCACTAATCAACACTAACCTTCATTTAAAATATAATTTGTTATTAACCACATATGCCCTTTCTGTAAATTGGATTTCACATCTGAAGGACAAGTGGGGGTTGGTGGGGGGGGGGAATTAGTGCAACACAACCTTCGCCTTTAAGTCCAAACTGCTCGTTTCCATTCAGTGCCAAACTTTAAAGTCAAAAAACTACACGGAAAAGTGTGAAAAAAGGACATTGCTGCAATATCATACTCTGCAAATCTTCCTATATATATTAACTAGTTCTGCTGGCGTCACAGTTCAGCTCCACCCCCTCCTCACTCTATTTAGCCACGCCCACCTCGTCAGTCTAACTCCCTTCACCTGTTCACTCAGCTGCCTCTGATCGCTAATCAAGTCCCCATTTAGGCCCCCCCCCCCCCAGACACACGTTGCCAGATTGTTCTCGCTCGTTCTCCCCTTTTTCATGCCAGACTCTCCAGCGCTCGTTCTCGGACCGATGTCCCGTCGCCGACCTTTAGCCGCCCCCGTTTAACCCGCTGGCCCGACTCCGGCCTTCTGTGTGACCTTTAGTCTGAGTGCTGTTTCCAGGAGCTTTAAAGAGAAAAGGTCAAAGATCCCTGGAGTCGTGTGATTGCATTTTGGGTCCCAGGTAGTCGATGTAGGAAACTGGCAGCCGCCCTATCCTCGAAATATTTCACCTCATCAAGTTACGGTGAAAATAAAATTGACATCATTCGTATTATTACCTTTGCATTGAAAATACGGGAGGTTATGTTTTGATCGCCGTGTATTTATTTATTTATTTATTTGTATGCGTGTTACTCGCATAACTCAAAAAGTATTAAACCGAATCGCATGAAATTTAGTGGGATGATTGGTTATTATCCGGGGACCATTTGATTATAGTTTGGGATCAATCGGGTCAAAGGTCAAGGGCAAGGCCATGAAAAGGTCAAATTCTTCTTTTTACCATAGCACGGTCAATTTTTAACCAATTGGCATGCAACTAATGCCAACATGTTCATAATTCAATGCCCAATCTGGTGATATGCGAAGGTATGCGCTCTACCGAGTGCCCGTTCTAGTTCTATTTAGTTCCAGTGGTTTGTTTTCCATCCCATAGCCTGTCAACCACTCATCTTATTAACTCTGTGTCACCCCATAGCCGTTCTCATTGCACATGGCCGTGAAACATCATGCTCCAATTCCCGGCGATGAAATGTAAAACACACACACACACACACATTATATCATAAACAGCCGATCACATGCTCAGTCACGCATACATGTATGTAACCATCTTCACACTTATGGTACATGCACACATGGACTAATCCCAACAGGAAGTCATGCACACAGTAATGCCTGCTGTGCAGTGTGTGCACTTCCACACACGGACACACACTCCACAATAACCGTGGCCATGCAGTGTGTGTGTACGCTGGATGACGCACATTACAAGTGATGTGTGGCTTCGTGGACACGAGTTGACGGGGCAACAGGAAGGAGTTGTTGACCTGTGAAGTCGGGCCTCCACGTCTCATGCGGGTTCAGAAACTCGTTTTTTTTAACCCATTTTCTTAACTTGACAGCTCCGAGGCGTCTGAGCGTTGCGCCTCGAGGAGGAAAAACCTGCCTTTATAGAAACTGTGCAGTGGAGTGATGTCTTTTATATTTACTCTTCAAAGTGTCGGTCCAGTGGACGCTCGGCATCGTTTTGATCAAACTGGTATCGCTGCACCGTCTGAGGGAGGAAAAGCACTCGACACGGGAACACTCGTGTTATAAAGACGCCTCTCATTACGATCTATTTGTTTTGTATACATTATCTTTTGTTGATTAATTGCTGAATCATTTAGTCTATAAAACGTCAACATAGTGAAAAATGCCCATCTCAACTTCCCAGATATAATCATGAAAACTAAAAGCTGTACATCCCGTCATGGGAAGCAGGAACCAATGAAACGGAAGTAATTCATCAACATAGTTAATGATATTCCTGTTGATTAACTAATTTAATATTTATATTAAATATTGTCCAATGGTTTATGAACACAGTTATTGCCTGACCAGAGCCTGACCGCTGTTAAGAGAGAAAGCAAGGATGGGTGTATTCTTTTTGTTCACATCTCTTCACTTTACAAAGTTGGATCACTCAAGAATATCCCTTTTTTTTCCCTTCGGATATTTAAGACTTAAATCTTGGGAATTCAGAAGTTTTTCTCTGGAGATATTCTAAGATTTAAGTCTTAAATATCCAAGGGGAAACAATTGGATATTCTTTAGTATTAGAGTGCTAAATCTAAAATAGAAGAAGAAAAATAAATAATAATTCTCTAAGATCAAAGCGCTATATATTTGGATGTGGTAATAAAGCTTTTAGAGCACCAGGAACTGAAGGAGGAGTGCATTAGAGAGGTAAATCTAAACTAGAAAAATCCCCTCTGACATTGGAGTTGTACCTACCTACCCGATGGTCCCAATACACCACTATCTATTCATGATGGGCACAGACACACACACACACACACACACACACACACACCATCATCTCAATTCAGTTTATTTTATACAGCCCAATATCGCAAATTACAAATTTGCCTCCGAGGGCTTTTACAATCTGTACACATACGACACATCCCTGACCTTTGACCTCACATCGGATAACAAGCCTTCGAAAATAAGACCGCTGTTTAGAAGGAGGTTATGGAGCGTCGCCATGACGATTTCACCCGCTGCAACCTATCAAACCAGCATTGGACGATGATAATTGTCTCGTCCGTACCTCTCTGGTCTCGTATGAATCGTGGACGCAATAGAGCTTAAGGCTCCCCGGCCTCCTTTTGTCTACTCCGTTGGTTTCTTCTGCTTTGGAAAGGTTACGGCACTAAAAGTAAAGCATTTCATTAATACTGCATGCACATGATTTAAAGAGATGACCCACACCCTCGACCAGAGTCCATTTCTTTGGAATGAAATTGCAGACACTGAAATTAGAAAACAACATATGTCCTCAACCCTCTGGGGTCCGGGGTTATTTATTTGATTTTACACAATTTTCTTAAATTCACCTTTTAAAGGCTCTTGCATATGACACATACTCATGTGTTTTACATCAAAAGTTGCAGAACAATCTCAGCTCTCTATAAAATGAAGCACAATTGTCCAAAGGCACAAGTGTAAAGAGATAATATGGCCCTAAAGCTGAAAATTGAAGTTAATTTTCATATCTTATGTAAAAAATATACCTTTTCTCATGTGGACAGACTGTTTTAGTGTTTGCAATTAGTTTACCAAATGTCTTGGGCTCACAAAAACAGTGAAATATATGACTAAAATGGTAGATGCATGTAAATAAATGTCTCAAACCAATTATTTTATCATTGTTTTTTGAGTCAAAATGATGTGGTCTGTCACACCATTTACCAAAATGATAAAAAATGGGACTTCATACTGCAGAACAAGCTTGATGTGTTGTATGCAAATGAAAAAAATGACCATTACAAATGCTTAAATGTGCATTTGTGTGCTTTTGTTTGCGCTCATGTTTTTGTGTGCATTAATCAACATGCTTTATGTATTCGTATTACTTGGTGTAGACTTTTAGAGCGACCTGATGTGTGCGTGTCTACATCAGGCCCTCGGGAGGCCCTCAATTTGATCAGATTCCAACCCAATACCTCTCCGTCTCTCCCGAGTGCGTCTCTGGAGCGTCTTCCTCTAATTGCCTCGGTCCCAGTTTCCCCCCCGCATATATATTCTCTATTCAGTGACCAATACTCTATTTCCCTTTTTTCTGACCTGCCTTATTGCCCTCGTTGTTTCGCATCTATATCGGTACATTTATCGTTCGTGTTTCCAGGTATAAACAGAGTCTAGAAATAAAAAGGGAATCCGTCTGTGAAGCGTCTGTTAGTCGCTGAAATTCAATGTCTAAAATACGATACGGTCTCTTAAGCAGACTGACTCATGCCAGGACACGGTTGTGTATTGATTCAAGGGGGATGCCCCTGTTACTGCAGAGTAGCCAAGCGATAACATTTTACTGCTCTCAGGCAGCCACTCAGCAGTTTATAGTGCAAACTCATGGCGGAAACGTCAGTTTAATTATTATTATCAGCCGTTATCTGACCAGTGAGATCACTGATCTGTCGGCGAGACTTAGGCCACATTTACACATAGCCGGGTATTTACAGAAACGAATATTTCTGCCCCTCCGCTTTCAAAAATAACGTCGTACACACAAGGTCGTTTTCAAAAAAGTTTCTGTTTATATGAACCCATCATAACTATGCCAAACCTGTAGTCGGCAGTGTAACGAGAAGGATAAAGACATGCAAACCAATCAGAATTCTCAAAACCAACAACAACTACGAAAAACACGATCAACTTCCTTTTCCTTTAGAGAGTAAATATGACGCGAGGTTCATTTGTACGGACAGACAGCGAAGTGGAGCTGCTGCTTCGAGTCGCCTTAGATTATAAGGCAAATAAAGCACTCGATAATGTGGATTGGGAATCATGCCAAACTAAATATAGGGATATGTTGGCATTGTTCTGAGAACAGTACCCGTCCGAGACCTCCGAGGAGTATCCTCATGTCAAGGAGGAAATAACTCGGGCGCACCTGACAACGAAAATTAAGGCAGTCAGAGGAAAGTAAAGTCATAAGCAAACTAACTGTAAACATAGGACGCTCACATGATGTGAAGCATTTTTAGTCGCATACTGTGACGTTTGACAACCTAAAACTCCGTTTGACTTAGTTCACACGCAAACACAAAAACTGAGTTTTCAGAAATCTCCACTTTGGCCGGAGTTTTTAGAAATGATCGTTTTCCGTGATAAAACCTCCGTTTTTGTGTAAATGAAAGGCCAAAACGCATGAAAATATATTTGTTTTCCCATCGTGTAAACGCGGTCTCAAACGACGAGCTCTCGGACCCGATTTCCGTGTTCACGTTCTCTCTTTTATTTACATAAATTATTATCATCATTATTTGTGCTTAATTCGAGTTAACATGTACTATCCATATTCTCACACGTTGATAATAAATAAAGAAAAAGGGGAAAATAGCATATGCATTTTTTTCCCCGGAATATATGCGCAGCGAATTGTTATTCACGGCCGTGCAGAGTATTCAGGCATTCATAATATTGATGAGACACGGTATTCAGATGTTTGCATAAATAGACGTTAAAGCACAGTACCTCATCAATCAGCTGTGCCCGGGGTGCGAGGGAATTCAGCGTAGCTGTAAGCGTTTTATATATTCTTGTAACTATAATGCTGTATGCCAGTACCGAGTAAATCATCCGTTAGCTATCCAGTCAACACGCGCTACATTAGCACATACGCCTTATTTTTGTTTGAATGTTTTCACCGTGGTAGACAGTGACGTGAGAATGACTCATTACCTCGTACACACACCTCATGATAAATAAATTACCGTAGCATTAGCCCGCGGGGCTACGAGCCATCTGAATCAATCAACCTGAGCGTTAGCTGTGATGCTAGGCAGGCAGCTAGCTGGAGAGTGGACAATGCTCCGATTTCCCTCCGTGTGAAGGGAAATTAAGAAGGTAGTTAATCAAAACGTCATTAGCATACAGCGCCCGGCTCAGTCCACCCCTAAACACCCTGCTCACGATGCACATGTAGGCGTGAGGAGAATAACAAGTCCGAATAGCCACTTGGACTCGTTTGAATTCAAAGACGGCATGGTCCCATGTGGGCCAAATGAGTTGTGTGACCCCGGGAATAGGCAAGGACTATTTTAAATTCCACAGAATCAATCTCAAAATACTAGAACCAAGAAATATAGGGGGAAAACGGTTTTATTTTTGAAAGGACAGAGTTTTTCTCTAAATAAAACCATATTATCTCACTTAACCCTTGTGTTGCCCTCGGGTCAATTTGACCCGATTCAATGTTTCACCCTCCTGTCGCCTTCGGGTCAATATGACCCGATTCAATGTTTAACCCTCCTGTTACCTTTATATTTACTAACATATTTTACCCTTGAGGTAAATATGACCCCAGCTATTAAAATCTCCAGAAAATTATTAGAATTAATATTGTTTTCCAAGTTTAAGTGTGAGGTACTTTATGTTTGTTTGTTGACTCCCGAAAGAACACCGACATTAAACATTGAATCGGGTCAAATTGACCCGAAGGCGACAGGAGGGTTACATATTGAATCGGGTCAAAATGACCCGAAGGCAACACAAGGGTTAAAGAGCTGTATTCAATTACGCACAAGTGTAGCCTACTTCCTTAATTAATAATCCTCCTGTTGCAGCCAATGCAAACGCAATCAAACTTGTATTCATGCGTGTTTGAATGAGATCTTGAGGTCGTTTAAAATGAAGTTCAGTAACTATTTTGCCAAAAAAAAAATTTAAAGGACAGTGTTTTTTTCTCAGAATAAAATCCAATAAAACCATATAAACTCACCTAATATTGTATTTATTGAAGTGCAGCCTACTTCTTAATTAATAAGATGATTAAATACTCCAATTGCAGCCAATGCAAATTTGTATTTATGCCATTTGAATGAAGATCTTGAGGTTGCTTAAAAATTAAGTTTACTGACTAGTTTTCAACATTTAGCTAATGGTATACTGTCAATGATAAGAAGTTGCGGGGAGGTATGACCTCAAGAAACCAATTGTTTCTCTATTTTTTGTTTTGCATTCCCTGGATATATTCACTGACTGCACATGCTTTTGTTTCACCGTATTTCACACTCATTCGAATGCATGCGCCCACCTGGGAGCTAACCGTGTGCAACCACCATGCTCGCCACGAAGCAGCTCCACCGGAGCGTCATGGGGCTCAGCCGGTCTTCACTGGCAGAGAGCACGTCAGCGGCATGCTAACAGCCCCAGTGTTTGCCCTCTTGTATGCCGACTGAGGCATTGTTTCAATAAAAAGTCAAATTAATAGTGAATTCAGTTAAACGCCTGAGCCTGGCAGCTGAAAATAAGGATTATAGCTATATGTAGTTCTGGCCATGTGTGTGTGTGTGTGTGTGTGTGTCTGCACAAAGATGCGCCACAGTGGTTTGAGTGTGTTGTGGGGGCGACGGTGGATCAGTGGGAAGAGCGGCTTGTCCTTTAACAACAAAGTTGGCAGTTCGAGGTCCAAGTGCTCATATTTGATCCCCCCCCCCGGGCTCTTCACAGCAGGCCTCTGCTTTTCTCTCCTTCTTTACATTTAAGTCGTCCTATCTCTAAACATTCTTACGGGATGCAACCTTCACGAGGTCGTGTGCGGTGAGAGTGGCAGTCGATATAATTGCACTCGACCTGGAATATGATCGCAGTCCTGCAAGAGCTCTGCAGGCTCAGACGTCTCCACAGCTTCCTCCCTCCGTAAGTCCGTCGATGCTGTTGAGAGCCGCTGGATGCAGCTGTCAGCATTTAGTGAGAGGGACAATCTGTGCGAAGCAACGACTTCTAAATGTCTGGGGGAAAGAATCTTTCCCGCAACTTCATTATCAACAACATTACCATCTGGATTGGTAAAGTCAGACGGAGAAAAAAAAAAGCTTGATTGTTAGAAAGAAGATGATTCATTCTTTTCTTTGATTTTAAATTGTATTCTGGTACGGTGAGCTGGGTGAGTTTATGCTGAGGTACTTATAATAATAATGATGATAATAATAAAAACAGTGAAAATGCTAATTACCTTCATGCACTGCCACTTATGTTTATTCAAATCAGCCGGATCGTATTCCTGCAGGCAATGGGAAACATCTCTTTGTTATCGTCTCTGAATGGTCTGCGACACTCCAACTGACTGAGGCGGAAATATAGACGAATGTTTTATAAATGCTATGAATTTATATTACGCTGCTATTGTATAATATCAAAGGCCAAGAGAGCAACTGAGCCGACATTAACATATAATAATAGAACATAAAAAGTGCCCTTTTCATTTTGTGAACGCTGTTACACCTTTGGGATGAAAATCATATCATTGATGTTGTCATGATCAACGTCAATGAAGTGCTCTCTTGTTCTTTCTCTGTCATTTGATTGGCAGCTGGTCCATGACTCCGCCCCCTCCCAACTACCAGGGCCTGAAATGGTCAGTCAGACTAATTGCATCCTTTTAATCCGGCTGTCGCTCACACGCTCAGTCGAGACTGCGTGGGTTCATAATGAGAGTGAGGACGAAAGTAGCCCCTGGACACACACACACACACACGTTGTGTAGGTCAGTGTTGTGTACAGTGTGTAGTACAGTATCTCCAAACACAAGACACATTGAAATTGGTTGAACTGTAAGCGACATGTCAGATGACCATCGCCTCCTTCCTCACGTTGATGTTTATATTCACACCATCGCAGTAGAATAGCTGCTGCTGTTGTTGTTGTTGTTGTTGTTGTTGCTCACTCGGAGGTGCGGGAGGCTTCTCTTCTTTTTAAAAGGCCAAGTCGTCCAAAAGATCAACACCAGCGATGAGACCCGGAGAGAAAACCCACAAAACTCCAAAAACCTGTCCGGTTCCACCGACCAATCAAATGCCAGCTCGATGTAGAAACCTGCAACGTACACACACACACACACACACACACATACACACACACACACACACAGACACACACTCCGTACTGCTCAGAAAGACAACATGACAAAGAAATACGAGACGAATAAATAGAGAATGAGACTGAAATAGGCAAATCCCAGAGGGAACTATTGATGTGACACACACACACACACACACACACACACACACATAACAAGCACTCAAACTGGTTGCCAAGAAGCATGTTGGTGGTCAAATATGTATAATTGATAGACTTGAGTTTGACACGGCGCTGTAATGTAATCTGAGGCCATGGAGTCCCGGTGTGTGTGTGTGTGTGTGTGTGTGTGTGTGTGTGTGTGTGTGTGTGTGTAGACACAGGGACTCGCTGTAAAGTTGATGTATTGGACGGCTGTGTTTTTCTCCCTGTACCAAACCCCACGGGCTACACATGTCGGAACAATGGCCTGTCCCTCTGTAATGGACTTTCACCAAGAGGGACCACTTGCTCACTCACACCCGGAGTGTGTGTGTGTGTGTGTGTGTTTCACAAACTCTCTACAGTCTACACAATTACATGTTTGATTAAATCAGGTTTTCCACAACACGGCCCTATATGTATTTGCGTTCTGTATTCTGATGTATTTTAGTGAGCTAATTGTTTAGAATAATTATTTTTAATTATTTTATTTCCTGAGTCATTGATCCAGCGATGCCGAGTCATCCTGTGTTCCCAGCATGCATTTGCTGATTTTTTTCGCACTTTTTTTTCATTTTTCAGATTTAAATCATTTTAAAATGTGACTTTGAGCCTAAGTGAATTAAAACATTAAATCTCTGAGTGAGGGGCGTGTCCAGTGAGGGGCGTGTCCAGTGGTCTCTCTGGGTGTCGGGTTGCGTTCCTCTGAGGGAGAATCTGCCCGACAACAAGATAACAAGTTCTCACACTGTTCCATTGACCCACTGTCCCTTCTCTCTCTCCTCCTCCTCCTCCTCCTCCTCCTCCTCCCTGCTTCTTTTCTCATTTGCTTTCCTGCCCGACTTTTTTTCATCTGCTATCCATTTCCCTCTCTCTCCCTCTCTTCCTCTGTTCCTCTCTTTCTCTCTCTCCCTCTCTACCCCTCAACCTCTCTTCCTCTCTCCCTCTCCCTCTCTCCTCTGTTCCTCTCTTTCTCTCTTTCTCTCTCCCTCTCTACTCTCTCTCTCTCTTGCTCTTCTCTCTCTCTTCACCTCCTCACAAACAGGCCGACAGACCTGCCCGCCGGAGAAGTTTGACTGCGGGGGGGCTGCCAGCAAATGCGTTTCGTTGTCATGGCGATGCGATGGAGAGAGGGACTGTGAGAACGGGGCGGACGAGGACCAGTGCGCCGCAGGTAAGCCTGGTGGCCGGCGGCGGTAATACGGCGGCACAGGAGTTTTCTACGTGCTTGTTTTAGAATGGTCCTTCAAGTTCTCAAATTATTTAAAATTATGAATCATGAACCACACACACACACACACAGATCCATCCTGAAAACCACACACACACACACACACACACACACAGATCCATCCTGAAAACCACACACACACACACACCGATCCATCCCATGAACCACACACACACACACACAGATCCATCCCGTGAACCACACACACACAGATCCATCCTGAAAACCGCACACACACACTGATCCATCCCATGAACCACACACACACACACACAGATCCATCCTGAAAACCACACACACACACACACCGATCCATCCCATGAACCACACACACACACACACAGATCCATCCCGTGAACCACACACACAGATCCATCCTGAAAACCGCACACACACACCGATCCATCCCATGAACCACACACACACACACACACACAGATCCATCCCGTGAACCACACACACACAGATCCATCCTGAAAACCGCACACACACACTGATCCATCCCATGAACCACACACACACACACACAGATCCATCCCATGAACCACACACACACACACACAGATCCATCCCATGAACCACACACACACACACACCGATCCATCCCATGAACCACACACACACACACAGATCCATCCCATGAACCACACACACACACAGATCCATCCAATGAGACACACACACACACAGATCCATCCTGTAAACCACACACACACCGATCCATCCCATGAACCACACACACACACACACCGATCCATCCCATGAACCACACACACACACACACAGATCCATCCCGTGAACCACACACACACACACACATCCATTTCATAAACCACAAACACACAGATCCATCCCGTGAACCACACACACATACACAGATCCATCCTGAAAACCACACACACACAGATCCATCCCATGAACCACACACACACAGATCCATCCTGTAAACCACACACACACAGATCCATCCCTTGAACCACACACACACAGATCCATCCTGTAAACCACACACACACAGATCCATCCCTTGAACCACACACACACAGATCCATCCCATGAACCACACACACACACACACACACACAGATCTATCCCGTGAACCACACACACACACACACACAGATCTATCCCGTGAACCACACACAAACACACAGATCCATACCATGAACCACACACACACACAGATATATCCCGTGAACCACACACACACAGATCCATCCCATGAACCACACACCCCCACACACACACTCACAGATGGCTTCATCTGCACGAGTCACACTGAACACCCCCGCGTCACATGACTGCACCAGCCGACACACTCACAGCTGGGAGTGAAGCTGTGTAAAGGGGATTGATTTTCATCAGCGCAAACATCTGGCCCCACAGCCTTATTGATTACCAGCCTGAGACACACACACACACACACACACACACACACATTCGGACACACACGCATGTCACACAGAGTATTGATCGCATGTCATATTTTACTTTGATGGAAAATGAAACCACTTCAAATGTGTGTGTGCACACACACTTTCTGAATATATGAACATCTGTATGCGGGTGTGTGTGTGTGTGTGTGTGTGTGAGAGTATGACTGAGACATCCAGGGAGATTCTATTTGTGTGTGTGTGTGATAGAAAGACCCTGTGGTGTGTGTGTGTGTGTATGTGGTGTGTATGTGTGTGATAGAAAGAAAGACCCTGTGCATGTGTGTGTGTGTGTGTGTTAGAAAGACCCTGTGTGTGTGTGTGTGTGTGTGATAGAAAGACCCTGTGTGTGTGCGTGTGTGATAGAAATACACTGTGTGTGTGTGTGTGTATATGTGTTTGTGGTGTGTGCGTGTGTGATAGAAAGACCGTGTGTGTGTGTGTGTGTATTAGGCTCAATCTTCCCACCAGATTGTTTTTATTCATTGGCCAAAAATGGCGTTTAAAAAAAATAATAATTTAATGAACACAAATTCCTAAAGTATCTTAACGTTACGTTTTGACGAGAGTAATCTCATTATTATTATTTCACACTGAAGAAGCTCCGAGAAAAGAGAGGAATGAAACCAACGTTTTACAAATGAGAAACAAACGACTCCTTAGAGGAGGAGGAGATCTCGTCTTCATCGTTATTTATTAAAACAGAGTGTGGCTCATAAATCATCATCAGCTGCTTTTGTTTATTTATGTTTATGCAGACGGAGACATTCCTGTGAGTCGCTCTAAAACAGCAACAGAAGTAATTACTGAGAAAAAAGTTCTGAGAAACAATCGTAAATCTCTAATGTTAAAAAACACTTAAAAACACGAAATAAATCTCTCCTTCCTCCTCATCTCTCCCTCGTCTTCATCTCTTCCTTCTCCCCATCTCTCCCTCCTCTTCATCTCTCCTTCCTCCCCATCTCTCCCTCCTCTTCATCTCTCCATCCTCCCCATCTCCCCATCTCTCCCTCCTCCTCATCTCTCCCTCCTCCTCATCTCTCCTTCCTCCCCATCTCTCCCTCCTCTTCATCTCTCCTTCCTCCCCATCTCTCCCTCCTCTTCATCGCTTCATCCTCCCCATCTCTCCTTCCTCCCCATCTCTCCCTCCTCTTCATCTCTCCTTCCTCCCCATCTCTCCTTCCTCCCCATCTCTCCCTCTTTCCCATCTCTCCTTCCTCCCCATCTCTCCCTCCTCTTCATCTCTTCATCCTCCCCATCTCTCCTTCCTCCCCATCTCTCCCTCCTCTTCATCTCTCCTTCCTCCCCATCTCTCCCTCCTCTTCATCTCTCCATCCTCCCCATCTCTCCCTCCTCTTCATCTCTCCATCCTCCCCATCTCTCCTTCCTCCCCATCTCTCCCTCCTCTTCATCTCTCCTTCCTCCCCATCTCTCCCTCCTCCCCATCTCTCCATCCTCCCCATCTCTCCTTCCTCCTCATCTCTCCCTCCTCTTCATCTCTCCCTCCTCTTCATCTCTCCTTCCTCCCCATCTCTCCCTCCTCCCCATCTCTCCCTCCTCTTCATCTCTCCTTCCTCCCCATCTCTCCTTCCTGCCCTCCTCCTCCTCCTCCTCATCTCTCCCTCCTCTTCATCTCTCCTTCCTCCCCATCTCTCCCTCCTCCCCATCTCTCCCTCCTCTTCATCTCTCCTTCCTCTTCATCTCTCCTTCCTCCCCATCTCTCCCTCCTCTTCATCTCCTTCCTCCCCATCTCTCCTTCCCGCCCTCCTCCTCCTCCTCCTCCTCCTCCTCCTCCACCGTTGATCTCTCCATCGCTCTCGGCTACATCAGCGTTAATCAGCTGCTAATTGAGCTCATCCTGCAGCTGTTGAATAAAACATTTCCCTCCAGAAGATTCTCCAGAGGAGGAGAAAGTTTATGAGCCTTTAGTTTATGTTCACGAGGAACCATGTTTGTTTTGGGCTGCTCGCCTGAGTGTGTGCATGCTTCAGGGTGTGTGTGTGTGTGTGTGTGTGTATGTGTGTGTGTATGTGTGTGTGTGTGTGTGTGTGTTGAAGGTGCCATCTGGAACCGAAAATGGTTCCTCAGAGTGATGCCATAGAAGAACCACTTCTGGTTCCACGAAACCAGGGTTCTTTAACCCTTGTGTTGCCTTCGGGTCATTTTGACCCGATTCAATATTTAAAGAACCATTTCCTTAAATGGTTCTTCAAAGAACCATTAATGGTGTCTAAAAACGAAACAATGGTTCTCCAGAAGGAGATGGTTCTTCGTGGAACCACAAAGCCTTTTAAAGAACCCTTTAAGAACCGTTATTTGTCTGTGTGTGACTGACGGCTTCCCCTTTTCATAACATAATGAAAGGGTTCTTTACCTGCTCACAGCGCGTGTGTGTGTGCCTGTGTGTGCGTGCCTGTGTGTGTGTGTGTGTGTGTGCCTCTGTGTGTGCGTGCCTGTGTGTGTGTGCGTGCCTGTGTGTGTGTGTGTGTGCGTGCCTGTGTGTGTGTGTGTGTGTGCGTGCCTGTGTGTGTGTGTGTGTGTGTGCGTGTGGCTTGTCGAGGGGCCGATTCGGTGATTCAGTAATGGTCCGGCGTGCTTAAGGTTGATCACCAGAGAGGTTTACATTTCCACGAGTGGAATAAGATCACACACACACACACACACTCTCAAACACACACACACACACACACACACACACACACACACACACACACTTGAATGAGAACTGATACTGGGATTAATTGATTTTTCCCCTCTTTACGCTCAATGCATGACAAATGCTCGTTAATAGAAACACAAAAGATACGTGTGTGTGTGTCTGTCTGTCTGTGTGTGTGTTTGTGAGTGTGCATACTGTGTGTGCATACTGTGCATACTGTGTGTGTGTGTACGTGTGTGTATGCGCATACTGTGTGTGTGTGTGCATACTGTGTGTGTGTGTGTGTGCTTGTGTGTGTGCATACTGTGCATACTGTGTGTGTGTGCATACTGTATGTGTGTGTGTGCATACTGTATGTGTGTGTGTGCATGCTGTGCGTGTGTGTTTGTGTGTGTGCATACCCTGTGTGTGTGTGTGTAAGCGTTTGTGTGCGCATACTGTGTGTGTGTTTGTGTGCATACTGTGCATACTGTGTGTGTCTATGCATACTTTGTGTGTGTGTGTGTGCATTCTGTGTGTGTGTGTGTTTGTGTGTGTGCATACTGTGTGTGTGTGTGCATACTGTGTGTGCATACTGTGTGTGTGTGTGCATACTGTGTGTGTGTGTGTTTGTGTGTGTGTGCATACTGTGTGTGTGTGTGTGTGTGCATACTGTATGTGTGTGTGTGCATACTGTGTGTGTGTGTGTGTGTGCATACTGTGTGTGTGTACGTGTGTGCGCATCCTGAGCATAGAGTGATGGCATGTCACTATATCTCCATTTAATGGCCCAAATGATGTGCAATGGATGTTATGGCAGTACACACACGTACATGTATATATAGACACACGAGGACATTGTCACACACCTACACACACACACACACACAATCTGAGATTGCTAGAGAGGCAGCTGTCAGATGTCGCCGTGATTGAGCAATTGAAATATCCTGTTCTATTCAGTGTGTGTGTGTGTGTGTGTGTGTGTGCGCCCACACCCTCTCCCTCTCCCCACAGTCCCCCCCTCGTCATGAAGGTGGTTCACAGAGAGTCTCTCCCTGGTGTCCACCAATCAGTTTACACCGACACTTTCCGGGACATTCGTGACATTGTTTCCTGCGTTTCTCTTCCTCCGTCACTCTGAAGGGATGAAGGGATGAAGGGATGAAGGGATGAAGTGAGCTCTTCTCATGTTCCCTGGGACCCGTCTCTACAAACCACGAGCATAATATCTGAATAGAAAGTCTGTATTAAGACGATAAAGTGCTGTGCGTGTATTTTTGTGTTATTTATTCAGTTTTTAACGGTTTATGATTCATCGTGACGCTCGGGCCAGAAAAGTGTGGCGTGAATCTAGACCTCCGTTTTATAAGGAAGGTCTTTTTTTCATCTGGTCAATTTATTAATCATAATTTGTGAAATATCATGTCAATCAAAGCCAGACTGCAGGATGGTGGGAGACCCTCGAGCCAGAAATGTAAACGCAGAGTTTTTTTCAACTGGATTTTGTCTTTTTATCCATATGATGTCATCTTGGGTTATTTATGAATAACAAGATATTTCATACAGCCAAATGACATAAATTCAGGAAACTCAGCACCTAAACATCAACAACAACTTTTTGTAGATTACTCAATACGGTTTATAGGCGGCTAAAATATGCGCACCTGCATACTTCAGTCAAAAATCTGATTATAGGTCTGCAGAAATATTTCACCTCTGCGTCTCCTTTCTTTCTTTCTTCTTTTTTCTCCCTCTCAGCATTTCCATCGATATATAAACATCATAAAAAAATCTAAAAACATGTATAAAATAATCATCTCAGTGGCTCACTGCATCAGCAGGCGTAGATATTGTTGTTTTGAAAAAAGATACACAGTGTAAAACTCTTTATTACCAAATATTTAAACTAGTTTTGTTTAGTTTTTCACAGGTTGCACTCTATTGTTTTTGTTTTTTTAAAGATAACAACTTAATTGCAGCCACAATAAATATTTTGGCCAAATATTAGTTATTTTTTGCACAGATAAAACTGTATTTGTATTCTAAATAAAGTGATTAAACACCTGTATGAGTTTTTTAGTCTTATGGAGCAACACATGGCTAGAAGTATATATATATTTATTTATTTATTTATAATTATTATTTATAATTTATTTATAATATATATGTATATATATACATATACATATATTTATTTATAATGTATTTATTATACATATATATATAAATAGATAAATATATATTCTTTTTTTGTCAAAGCCTTTAGGGAGCCGCGGGTTGCTGACCCCTGGTCTCGGAAACAAATGGAACCGACGCTCCGTGTTCGTGTAGCTCCGCCTCTTGTGCCTCCTCAACCCCGGTTTGGCCATTGGAGTGAAGTGAATTTCCTCCGAAGCCCTTTTGTCATTCAGTGATGAATCCATCCTGAATTCTCCTCTTCCTCACTCGTCCGTCTCATCTATTCCACGAGGGAACGGGGATCACTGTTGTGTGCCGACAAGTGGAAGAAGAGCCGAGGGCTCGGGGGCCCCGGGGGCCCGTCCGTCCGTCTGTCTGTCTGGTGTCGGGTGTCACGGAGGTGTGAGCGCACCACGCCATCGACCTCTCATGTAGCCGAAGCACCGATGAACACTTTGTAAAGAGCCCTTAGAGAGACCGCATGTCAAATTATCTGACACACACACACACACACACATACACACGTACACGCACACACGCGGGGCCCTCTGGTCCTCCTGCCGAATGTGTTGCATCGAAAGTACGATTTAAAACTCGTCCTCGGCGTTTAATCCCCATCGAATCGGCAGGCGGACGTTTCCTCTGGCACCCTTCTTCCTCTTTTATGTTTTGCTAATTTATTCATAGCCACAATAATGGTGCTACACAACATAGCATCATGCTACATTAGCGAAGTATCCTAAAAATACTGATTAAATACATACACGTGTGACAAGAAACTATAGTACAATCAACATTTATTTCACGCGGTTAAAAATTGGCATTGTTTAAATTTGTATAATTTATTTTCTAAAAATAGGTGTTATCAAGTAATTGCTTTCTGATTCTACCTTTTTTTTTCTTTTTTTTATCGTCATTCCTGTAAATGTCCAACATGCAGGTGGTGAAGCGGGTCGGCCATCATCACTAGTACCTTGACAGAGGGCTCGTTCGCTGTTTTAGGAAGCGACGTTCCGATGCACCATTAGTTTCAATTTGTCATTTGTCAGCGCGCGTGAAGAGGATTATCTCCTTCTGACAACACCGACAAAAGAACCGCTTTATAATCATAATTTGCACAAATAGATGGATGTGTGATGCATCGCCGTCATACCGGAGCACTTCTTTTGAAAATGACATTTTAGCCTCTCCCGAAGTAGATGACCTTTTGCCTTTTTATCCTGCTTGATCGGGTTCGCTTTTTTAAATGGAGCGTGAAGCGAGGGCAAAGTGACGGGTCACGCAACTACACCAGTCCCAAAACCAGCAGAACTATGCAGAACTCTACTGTTTTGAGTCAATTCAGTTTATTTTATGTCGCCTAATATCACAAATTACGAATTTGCCTCAGAGATGGAGGGGGGGGGGGCATGGCAGGAGGTATCAGACACAGGCATATGACCCTATGAGACGTGAAGGCACAAAGACTCTGAGGAGGAGGCAGAGTTAATAATGTGTGATGGAGAGATGTAAATTCATCCATAAGGAGAGAGAGAAGAGGAGATAGGTGCTCAGTGTATCCTAAAACATCCATAAGGAGATAGAGAAGAGGAGATAGGTGCTCAGTGTATCCTAAAACATCCATACGGAGAGAGAGAAGAGGAGAGAGGTGCTCAGTGTATCCTAAAACATCCATAAGGAGAGAGAGAAGAGGAGAGAGGTGCTCAGTGTATCCTAAAACATCCATAAGGAGAGAGGAGAGGAGATAGGTGCTCAGTGTATCCTAAAACATCCAGAAGGAGAGAGGAGAGGAGAGAGGTGCTCAGTGTATCCTAAAACATCCATGAGGAGAGAGGAGAGGAGATAGGTGCTCAGTGTATCCTAACACATCCATAAGGAGAGAGAGAAGAGGAGAGAGGTGCTCAGTGTATCCTAAAACATCCATAAGGAGAGAGGAGAGGAGATAGGTGCTCAGTGTATCCTAAAACATCCATAAGGAGAGAGAGAAGAGGAGATAGGTGCTCAGTGTATCCTAACACATCCATGAGGAGAAAGGAGAGGAGAGAGGTGCTCAGTGTATCCTAAAACATCCATAAGGAGAGAGGAGAGGAGAGAGGTGCTCAGTGTATCCTAAAACATCCATAAGGAGAAAGGAGAGGAGAGAGGTGCTCAGTGTATCCTAAAACATCCATAAGGAGAGAGAGAAGAGGAGATAGGTGCTCAGTGTATCCTAAAACATCCATAAGGAGAGAGAGAAGAGGAGAGAGGTGCTCAGTGTATCCTAAAACATCCATAAGGAGAGAGGAGAGGAGATAGGTGCTCAGTGTATCCTAAAACATCCATAAGGAGAGAGAGAAGAGGAGAGAGGTGCTCAGTGTATCCTAAAACATCCATAAGGAGAGAGGAGAGGAGAGAGGTGCTCAGTGTATCCGAAATTGTCTCTATCACCCTGAAAACATCCACTGAAGTGCTGGATGTGGTCGTGGCTGTTATTCTAATAAACGTTGAATAATTTAACAAACAAAAAGAAATCCTTTCCCTCTCCTTTTCATCCCATCGTCCCTCATGAATATAGATGCCAATTTGTCTGCACTTAGCCTCGTGGATCTGACAGCACGAGGCACGCACGACTCAACACAGATGTATTCTCTTTTCTTTTATTGACGCTCTTGTTGAAAGATAAGGCGTTCACACCGACGGTTCACAAAGCAGATGAAGACGTCGCTCGTCTAAGATACGGACCATTAATCCCCCTCTCCAAAACCACGACGCCATCAGCTGGTACGCCGTCTGTCAGCTGATTGGAGAGCAGACGGGCAGTCCTGCTTTTAGTGCCGATCTGTGATCGTCAGCTAGAACACCTGGTCAACTTCTTTGACAAGTGTGTGTGTGTGTGTGTGTGTGTGTGTGTGTGTGTGTGTGTGTGTGTGTGTGTGTGTGTGTGTGTGTGTGTGTGTGTGTGTGTGTGTGTGTGTGTGTGTGTGTGTGTGTGTGTGTGTGTGTGTGACATATGACACACGCTCCCACGCCACGGCTCGGCAGGACAACGTTAAACCAGGCGGGGTTCGTACGGTCATGGAAAACCTGAATAAGTCATGGAATTTTTAAGAAAATGGTTATTTCCATGTGAATGCATCTTTACACTTTGATTTTTCTTGTAAATATTAATGTTGTTCTTCTTGTGGCTCAAAAGAAGGCCAGTTGTATAGCTTCTCTCACCAGCATAACTGTTTTCAGCTGCGCTCACAAAAAAACGTTTTTCAAGGGTTTCCTACCCCTCCGCTAGTCTTCTAAGGCGATAACACAATGTACCATTAGAACACTGGAGATGGGCCTCTACACACCTCTGTAGAGACTTCATTACACACCAGAGAATCGTCATTTACCACAGTAACTATGTAGAGAGTGTTTATGATTAATTAATTGAAAGTTATCTTCCTTGAAAAAAATAGTGCTTTTCTTATAAAAAATATGGACATTTCTGCGTGACCCCAAACTTGTTAACGCTAGTGTAAGTGCAAAAAAACGATGGGATTTGAGTCATATGACATGCTCCCACGCCATTGGTCATGTGTATAAACCCTCCCATTTTCACAATATTTTCTGTCATGAGAATAATCTGATTCAAAGCCGATTAAATATAATCAATGACGCCCCAAAAAAAGATAAACAAAAATCAAACCTTTGTCTTTAAAGAAACCAAAACATAATTGTTTCCTCCCCCTCTCCCATTGGTCCGTGCAGACGCCAAGGCCTGCCCCTCCAAAGACTTCCCGTGCCGCAACGGCAAGTGCGTGGCGCCGATCTTCGCGTGCGACGGCGACGACGACTGCGGCGACGGCAGCGACGAGGACAAGTGCCCGACTCCCGCCTGCGGCCAGCACGAGTTCCGCTGCAACGACTCGGAGTGCATCCCGGCCCTGTGGAGCTGCGACGGAGACCCCGACTGCAAGGACAAGTCGGACGAGTCCATGGAGCGCTGCAGCCGCCGGACGGAGCCCCGGAAGCCGCGGTGCCCCGCCGGCGAGCTCCAGTGCGGCAGCGGCGAGTGCGTCCACGGCAACTGGAGGTGCGACGGAGACGCCGACTGCAAGGACAAGTCGGACGAGGCCAACTGCCGTGAGTCCGCCGGCTGCGTGTGAAGAAGTGTGCGACTGAAGGGCTTCTCACGGATATGGGTGGTGTTTTTTATTTGTTTATTACAAAAATCTTCATTTTTTATTATTTTATATAGCCCAATATCACAAATTACGAATTTCCCTCAGAGGGCTTTACAATCTGTACACATACGACATCCCTGACCTTTGACCTTTCACATCGGATCAATGGACTGGCAAGAAGGAGGATCCCTCTGGACAGAACAATAGATGTCATGTGACCAGAATGAAGCGTTACAGAGTTACATAAACACATTCAATGAATATGACAGAGTTTATATATATATATATAATATAATATATATATATATATCATATACAGGACTGTCTCAGAAAATTAGAATATTGTGATAAAGTTCTTTATTTTCTGTAATGCAATTAAAAAAACAAAAATGTCATGCATTCTGGATTCATTACAAATCAACTGAAATATTGCAAGCCTTTTATTCTTTTAATATTGCTGATTATGGCTTACAGCTTAAGAAAACTCTAAAATCCTATCTCATAAAATTTTAATATTTCCTCAGACCAAGTAAAAAAAAGATTTATAACAGCTGAGTGTTTGTCAAGGCTCAGGAAACCCTTGCAGGTGTTTCGAGTTAATTAGACAATTCAAGTGATTTGTTTAATACCCTACTAGTATACTTTTTCATGATATTCTAATATTTAGAGATAGGATATTTGAGTTTTCTTAAGCTGTAAGCCATAATCAGCAATAAATCAGAATAAAAGGCTTGCAATATTTCAGTTGATTTGTAATGAATCCAGAATGCATGACATTTTTGTTTTTTAAATTGCATTACAGAAAATAAAGAACTTCATCACAATATTCTAATTTTCTGAGACAGTCCTGTACATATATATATATATGTATATATATATATAAATGTATGTATATATGTATGTATATAAATATATATATATATATGTTTATGTATATATATAGATAGATAGATAAATATATACTTTATTAATCCCCAAGGGGAAATTTGTCGTAACAGTAGCAGCACCAATAAACTAAACACACAAGAATAAAAAATAAAATATAAAACAAAATATAAAAAACAGGGATGAAAGATATAGATATATACAAGAAGTATACAAAGTAAAATATAAACTAAAATATATATGTATATATACAACATATATGCATACACAATACACAATACTAATGACAAATTAAATTAAATATAAAAATATTAAATATAAAAAAATATATATATAATATATATGTGTATGTATATATATGTATGTATATGTGTATATATATATATGTGTGTATATATATATATATGTGTATTTATATATATATATACAGGACTGTCTCAGAAAATTAGAATATTGTGATAAAGTTCTTTATTTTCTGTAATGCAATTAAAAAAACAAAAATGTCATGCATTCTGGATTCATTACAAATCAACTGAAATATTGCAAGCCTTTTATTCTTTTAATATTTAATAATTTTTTAATTGCATTACAGAAAATAAAGAACTTTATCACAATATTCTAATTTTCTGAGACAGTCCTGTGTTGTGAAGAAAGACTACGAGATGAATGTCGCCGTGCTACCAAACGATTGAAGGATGATCAATAACTAACGTGATGATCCCCGAGTGCGTTGCCATGCAACCGTGTGATCTGTGGAAGCAGAGGGAGAACTTCTGAGTGTGTGTTGACGCGTTTTTTTGCAGTGTGTGTGTGTGTGTGCGCGTGTGCGTGTGCGTTTGCATGTGTGGGACATGAAGGGCCTTCATCAAGCGAGACCCCCATCTGGTCTCCTCTTCACACTCCCACACACCACTCGGGGAGATGATAGCAGCCTCGTGCATACGACGTGAATCACACACACACACACACACACACACACACCTTCACACACACCTTCACACAAGAGTCAGGCAGAAGAAAGTGTTTCTAAGGAGGCGTCGCCCTCCGGTTCGGCCCGATTGCGGAAGCGTCTCCAAAATTGCATTTTCTCAAAATAAAACATATTTTTATTCATTCTTTCTGTGCCGGCCGATACCAAGGGACCCACGGCCCGGTACCAAGGGACCCACGGCCCGGTACCAAGGGACCACGGCCCGGTACCAATGGACCATGGACCGGTACCAAGGGACCCACGGCCCGGTACCAAGGGACCACGGACCCGTACCAAGGGACCACGGCCCGGTACCAAGGGACCCACGGCCCGGTACCAAGGGACCACGGGCCGGTACCAAGGGACCACGGCCCGGTACCAAGGGACCATGGACCCGTACCAAGGGACCACGGGCCGGTACCAAGGGACCACGGGCCGGTACCATGGACCGGGACCAAGGGACCATGGAGCGGTACCAAGGGACCAGGGATGCTTTAGGGCGGGGCTTACTCTGTGACTGACTGATAACTTCATTCATCTGATGCAACAAAAGTCAAGATGGCTCGAGGCGCCATAAGGTCCACGAACCAATGGGTCACGATGACTCCGCCCACTATATATATATATATATATACACACTGTCTGGTTCTGACAGACACCTGGATACATGTCATCATACCAGTCGGCATGGACCAGGATCCATGAGACAGAAGGAGGTAGAGAGAGGTGTGTGTGTGTGTGTGTGTGTGTCGCGTCTGCATGTGTGTGTGTCACATCTGTGTGTGTGTGTGTCACATCTCTTTGTGTATGTGTGTGTGTCTGCGTGTGTGTCATATCTGTGTGTGTGTGTCACATCTGTGTGTGTGTGTCACATCTGTGTGTGTGTGTGTCTGCATGTGTGTGTCATATCTGTGTGTGTGTGTGTGTGTGTCTGCGTGTGTGTGTGTCACATCTGTGTGTGTGTCTGCATGTGTGTGTCACATCTGTGTGTTTGTGTGTGTGTCTTCATGTGTGTGTGTATGTGTGTGTATGTTTGCGTGTGTGTGTGTGTTTTATTCCACATTTCCTGATACAGCGGTCGTCTTCCATCCATCATGGCCGCCTCCGTTCCCATGGCGAAAAACACACAACACATGAATAATTAAAGCGGCCATTTAACAAGACGAATGAGTTGAATTAACCCGCCGTGGGCGTTAAAAACCCAGCACAAACAAATGGACCCGTATGCACACACACACACACACACACACACCCAATAGGTCACGTAGCGTGTGGGATGAAGACGAGCCTCGTCTTCATTCCCATCGGGGCTTTTGATCTGAGAGGTGAGAGGAGTGTGTGAAGGATGAGTGTTGGGTTGGGATGCACTTCCAGGTTGGCCTCATGTGAAAGAAGAAAATACTGAACACACACATCTTCATAGGGCAGTTGAAGAAGAGCAGAATGAGACCAACGCATTATATATATATATATATATATTTAAATATATATATTTATATATCTATATATAAATATATATATTTAAAAATATATATATATTAAAAACAATATATATATATATTTTTTTTTACTTTTGGAAAATTGTGAAATAACATTTAACCTTTATTCAAAAATAATAAATATACTTATTTAGGCTTACAGTATATGAGCAATTGTCATAAAATGGCAAACAGATTCAAAGTGTTTTCCTCGATTTTTTTGAACAAAAAAGATAAATCAGCCAATCATATAAAATGTTATTCTTATTTCTTTGTGGTTATTTATTGTTATTACATTTTGTTGTACAACTATTAACAATTACAACTTATTTTTTTTTATAATAAAAAATTATAGTTATTGAATTGTGTTGTGTGTACCTACCTAGTACAGGCAATACATACAACAAAGAACAAAAATAAATTATTTCTTTGTGGTTATTTATTGTTATTAAAACAATTTATACAACTACTAACAATTCCAACTTATTTCTTTTTTTTTTTCAAAATGAAAAATTCTATTTTTTTATTTTATTTATGTGTACCTACCTAGTACAGGCAATACAGATAGGACACACACAACGAAGAACAAAAATAAAACGCCATTAAATCATCTCAATTATGGCGGCATGTGTCGCCCCCCTCCTCGTGATATCAGGGGCCAAAATTATATTTCTTCGGGGCAGTTTTGCCCTTTGCCCTCTTGTATTCCCGGCGCTGAAATGAAATAATAACAACAAGTCGGCTAATTCTTCTCTCCGTGTGCCGTTTGCTGTTCCTCAGCTCTGCTCACGTGCCGACCGGATGAGTTCCAGTGTGGCGACGGCTCGTGTGTCCACGGCACCAAGCAGTGCAACAAAGTCCACGACTGCCCCGACTACAGCGACGAAGCCGGCTGCGTCAACGGTGAGCGCGACGCTCCTCCACGCGGGCCGTCGACCGAGTTGACCTCCGTGTCCCGAAGGTTCCGGGAGATTCGGATTAAGCCGCAGAAAGCAAAAAAGTGGCGATAGTAGTCCTTTGACGTGCCCGAAAGAAAATTCTCCGAGGATATCGTGGAAAGCAGCACGGATGCTTTTTTTTTTTACTGGGTTCATTTAATAAGGGACAGTGCACATTAATACAAATATTTCAGTCAATGTGCCAGAGTTAGCCAAGAGGCTCTTTTTTTCATCTGTAGTCCCATGCTAATCTAATCTGATCCGCCTCATGAGAAACTAAAGAAGTTATCCTGAAGCACGAGGCCACAATGTGGCCGTTAAAAGAGTCTCAGCAAGTGTTGCGCCTAAAATCTCTTTTGACTTATACATATACACAGAAATTAAATAAATACCCCCCCCCCCTCTTCCCCCAAAACTGGAACGGACTGCCCTTAAAAATCGTGTAAATGAAAACCTTATTTTACTGTCGTATTACATATAGTTCCATACATATATGAAATGTATTCTCTGCATTGTTTTACTTTTTTTTTAGGCTGCTTTCACACCAAAACCAGGGTTCTTTTTTTTACCACTCGTGGTCCCCCATCGCCACGGGTTACAGATGAATGAGCCTCGTACATCTGAATGTGGGTCGTGCGTTTCGGTGTGAATTCCGCCTCCAACATCGACTTCAAGCACCTGAACGTTGTGCGTTTCTCGCGGATGAGAGGGATGTGAAGCGTAACCCTGACCTCTGACCTCTGACCCCTTCTGCTCATCGTGTCTCCTCCGCAGTCACAAAGTGCGACGGCCCGAGGAACTTTCGCTGTAAGAACGGCGAGTGTGTGGACGTCAGCAAGGTGTGCGACAACGTGAAGGACTGCGAGGACTGGTCCGACGAGCCCATGAAGGAGTGTGGTAATTATGAGTCTCTGGTTTCCTCTTCACACACACACACACACACACACACACACACTCACTCATCAGGGTTCGTATGGGCATGGAAAACCTGGAAAAGTCATGGAATAAATGAAAAAAAAGTTCTTTCAAGGCCTGGAAGAGTCCCACAAAAAAAAAATCTAAATTTTTGGGAAAAGTCATGGACATTTGTTATATTCATCCAGGCCTGGAAAAGTCCTTGGAAAAAAAAGAAATCCCCAAAGTTTTGGAAAAATCATGGAAATGTGTTTGATTCATATGTGCATTCACCCCGAGTTTTAAATAATGTTTATATTTTCGAATAGAAAGATGCTCAATCTTTCATACTCGCGGCGCTATTATTTATTTTGTGCTGCCAGTGAACGCACCTTAACTGAAAAGTTCGGTAGAAGCTAAAATGCTTATATAATCCTTTCCTAAATTATTATTATCAAATATATGAGATAATGAATATGAAATAAAGAAAAAGAATAAACACACATACGTTTCAATCACACTTATACCCCTAAAAAAAATAGTTTTAGAAATCATGAGTTGACGAGTCTTACATCCATACAATAGAAATAAATCTTCTTTTAATCCCTGTTTTTGCTTTTTGTACAGTAAACTTACAAACATCTCTCAAATCATCATGAGAAACAAATGAAAGAAATGGAGGCAGGTTCCCACAAAATGTAAATTATTATTATTTTTATGAACTCTGTTATGTCTCTTTACTCTTAAGCTTAAATCTTTAATGTGCGCCGGTAATGAAGTCCCGGCTTAAAGTTTTTCAGTAGCCATTTCTCTCCACTCTCCCCGGAGGGCAGTTGAAAGAAAATGGGAATAGAGAAGGAGGTGCAGAAAAAGGAAAAAAGGACATAAAGGAAGCATAAAGGAAGCATAAAGGAGTCCAATCTGTTCTCAAATATACAAAAAAAACATAAGAAGGAAAACAAATGAGCGAACGGGGAGAACGAGACGAAAGGATGGAGGACGGCGTTAGAATGATCCAGCTGGCTCCGACTGAGCCTATAGGCCACGGACACACACACTAGCAGGCCCATGGATACACTGTACACACACACACACACACACACACACATTGTGCACACTTCTTTTGCCTTTAAGCTTATTTTTATTTTTATGGAAATTCGATGTGTATACAGAGACGTACTTTATGGGATGTTTTATCCAGCTGCTGGATATGTTTTGAGTTATTTGATATTCACCTCTTCTTCTTTTCTTCCCTCTCTCTCTGTCTCTCTCTCTCTCAGGCCTGAATGAGTGTGCCGACAACAATGGCGGCTGCTCCCACATCTGCAGGGACCGCATCATCGGTTACGAGTGTGACTGTCCCTCCGGGTATAAACTCCTGGACAAGAAGACTTGTGGAGGTGAGAAAATAAAGAAGCTGTGCAAAACGTTGCTTTCTGCTCGCCAGCCGCAGCGTTGAACGGAGAATCTGCACGAGTTGTTTGAGAGAGCGAATATATATTTATATTTATTTATATATATAATATATATATATACAGTATATTTTTATATATACGTGTATATTTATATATATATATATATATATTTATTTATTGTTATATATATACATATATATTTATATGTATATATATATACATATATATATATACATAAGATAAGATAAGATAAGATATTCCTTTATTAGTCCCTCAGTGGGGAAATTACAGGATCACAGTAGTATAGCTCACTGATAAACGAATAATAAAATAGAAACAAGTAATATAATAAGCATTAAAAAAGAAAACATCAGTAGAATATAATAAGCATTAAAAACAGTAGAATATATGTACAGACTGAATAAAAAGTATATATATATATATAAACAAAGTATATAAACAAAAAGTACTTCAGCATATTGCACATGTTGTTGCACCAGGTAGTGGTAGAGTGATAAAGTGATAAACTGCTGAGTGACCAAGTTCAGTTTGGTTGTGAAGTGGCCTACCGGGAGCTCACACATATATATATATGTGTGTATATATTCATTTATAGTTATGCATATATTTATTTAGATATATGTATATATTTATATATATTTATTTATATATGTATATATGTGTATATATTTATTTTGATATATGTATATATTTATATATATATTTATATATGTACAGGACTGTCTCAGAAAATTAGAATATTGTGATGAAGTTCTTTATTTTCTGTAATGCAATTCAAAAAACAAAAATGTCATGCATTCTGGATTCATTACAAATCAACTGAAATATTGCAAGCCTTTTATTCTTTTAATATTGCTGATTATGGCTTACAGCTTAAGAAAACTCAAATATCCTATCTCTAAATATTAGAATATCATGAAAAGTATACTAGTAGGGTATTAAACAAATCACTTGAATTGTCTAATTAACTCAAACACCTGCAAGGGTTTCCTGAGCCTTGACAAACACTCAGCTGTTATAAATCTTTTTTTTTACTTGGTCTGAGGAAATATTAAAATTTTATGAGATAGGATTTTAGAGTTTTCTTAAGCTGTAAGCCATAATCAGCAATATTAAAAGAATAAAAGGCTTGCAATATTTCAGTTGATTTGTAATGAATCCAGAATGCATGACATTTTTGTTTTTTTAATTGCATTACAGAAAATAAAGAACTTTATCACAATATTCTAATTTTCTGAGACAGTCCTGTATATATATTTATCTCTCTCTATATATATATATATATATATATATGTGTGTATCAGGTGGTTGTGAGATGAATACTTAAAAGAAAAGTTCAGATGATGTAACCGACTGAAATCACATGGGCAGATTTTAGCATTCCTGCTCCTACTCAAGTTAAATGAACGACATAAGACACGGAGCATCACTACGTCGGCTTTAAAGCAGTTTAAAGTGATTTGTTTGACTTCAGACGTAGCAGGGAAGCAGTTCCTCCCGCTCTCCGTCTCGGTGCTCAGCTTTAACCACATCCCGAATCCTGATCTCCGAGAGATCAAATTGTTATTGATATTCTCATCGAGTTTTTGGGGATGCTGGCAAACAAGCCACTTCCTAAAGTGTTGCGCTGTTCATTTATTTGGTTTAAGTTGTTTAGATGCACCACCCTGTGACTGAGTATCAGGTGAAATAAACTGTCGACACAATATTCATATAAAGACGAGTCCGATGGAATATTTCTAACCCCCAGGTCCCTCATTTGACTGAAAAACAGTACAATAAAGAATAATATTTAAATAAGTGGTGGAAATTACATAATAATGCACAATAATGATCCATCTATATTCAATTGAAATTGTTTTCTTACAATTACACAATTGACAAGTAACAAGCGTGAATACATGTTCAAACGATGATATATTTTTTTATAAATATATATATTTTCATATACTGTATATACATATATATTTATTTATATTTATATATATTTATATTTATTTTTGTATATATATATATTTATACAAATATATACAGGACTGTCTCAGAAAATTAGAATATTGTGATAAAGTTCTTTATTTTCTGTAATGCAATTAAAAAGACAAAAATGTCATGCATTCTGGATTCATTACAAATCAACTGAAATATTGCAAGCCTTTTATTCTTTTAATATAGCTGATTATGGCTTACAGCTTAAGAAAACTCTAAAATCCTATCTCATAAAATTTTAATATTTCCTCAGACCAAGTAAAAAAAGATTTATAACAGCTGAGTGTTTGTCAAGGCTCAGGAAACCCTTGCAGGTGTTTCGAGTTAATTAGACAATTCAAGTGATTTGTTTAATACCCTACTAGTATACTTTTTCATGATATTCTAATATTTAGAGATAGGATATTTGAGTTTTCTTAAGCTGTAAGCCATAATCAGCAATAAATCAGAATAAAAGGCTTGCAATATTTCAGTTGATTTGTAATGAATCCAGAATGCATGACATTTTTGTTTTTTTAATTGCATTACAGAAAATAAAGAACTTCATCACAATATTCTAATTTTCTGAGACAGTCCTGTATATATATACATATATATATATGTATATATATATATTTACATATGTATATTTATTTATTTATATATAAATATATATGTTGGATAAATATATATATAGTTGGATAAAATGTACATAAAAGACGTTCTTTTGATCTGTACTATGTGGACTTTGAATCTGAAATAAAGTTTGATTGATTGATTGATTGATTGATTGTCTTCATGCCGGTTATCTCGACAGACATCGACGAATGCGAGAACCCGGACGCCTGCAGTCAGATCTGCATCAACTACAAAGGGGATCACAAGTGTGAATGCTACGAAGGCTACGAGATGGACCCCGCCTCCAAGACCTGCAAGGCTGTGGGTGAGTTCACACACACACACACACACACACACACATACCCTTCACCCATTTGCTCAGGTAAAGACACACACTGTACTCGGACGCGCCGCGTCCCACACTATTCTCACCCTGCGGCATTCTGGGAAACGAGAGGCTGCCGTGCAAGGATAAATATTTGCCACCTTTTTTCCTGCAATCCTCACGAAATGAAAAAGTTTGCAGCCAAGTCGCCTCCTCTCTCTCTCTCTGGAGTGCGGGTCCTTCCCTCTGATTGGCCGAGGTAAACACTCTGAGCGACGGCGTGAATAAAAATCAAATATTGTCTTTGACCGATAACAACTGTTTTCTGTTAGGGACAATTTAAATGTGCAGAGAAGTCCTGCCTCCTACACACAGAAAGATTAAGGTACCATCTGGAGCCGAAAATGGTTCTTCAGAGTGATGCCAGAAAAGAACCATTTCTGGTTCCACAAAGAACCTTTCAAACCAGTTTTCTTTAAAGAACCACTTTCTTAAATAGTTATTTAAAGAACCTATAAAGGTGTCTCAAAGAACCTTAAAAAATGGTTCTTTAAGGCACCATTTCCGGTTCCTTGAAGAACCTTTCAAACCAGGGTTCTTTAAAGAACCACTTTCTTAAATAGTTATTTAAAGAACATATTAAGGCGTCTCAAAGAACCTTACAAAATGGTTCTTTAAGGCACCATTTCCGGGTTCCTTGAAGAACCTTTCAAACCAGGGTTCTTTAAAGAACCACTTTCTTAAATAGTTATTTAAAGAACATATTAAGGCATCTCAAAGAACCTTAAAAAATGGTTCTTTAAGGCACCATTTCCGGGTTCCTTGAAGAACCTTTCAAACCAGGGTTCTTTAAAGAACCACTTTCTTAAATAGTTATTTAAAGAACCTATAAAGGTGCCTCAAAGAACCTTAAAAAATGGTTCTTTAAGGCACAATTTCCGGTTCCTTGAAGAACCTTTCAAACCAGGGTTCTTTAAAGAACCATTTCCTACAAGAGTTCTTAAAAGAATGTTTAAATGTGTCTCAAAGAATCTTACAAAATGGTTCTTTAAGGCACCATTTCTGGTTCCACAAAGAACCTTTCAAACTAGGGTTCTTGAAAGAACCTTTTCCTGAAATAGTTATTCAAAGAACCTATGGAGGAGGAGGAGGAGGAGGAAAAAGAGGAAGAGGAGGAGGAGGAGAAGAAGAAGAAGAAGCCGTAACTGACCTCAAGAGGAGTGAACGACTATCACCGGTGTTTTTATCTCCGCTATTATTCTACAGGAAACGACCTCTCTGCCAGTGAGACTTCACATTTACACGGTGAATCGACCTTGAACTGATTTTGCATCCCACAGCAAATGAACTTTTCCGTGGGACAAGAGAGAGAAGAAGGAGCGTTGCCGGCGACGGCCGCCATCGCTCAGCGGTGGAGTCGTTACCGGCGGAACCGGCCCGTCAACGAGAGTTTAAAGCAGGGAGCCGGGGCCCTCCCTCGGAGCTTAAGTGGCATACATAATGGATTACTTCCTGCCTCCCCGTGTGAATCTTTATTAACCGTTAAGCAACGCAAACAACCATTTATTAGAAAAGAGGAGCAGGAGGAACACAGATAAATGGACGGACGGCAGGAAGTGTGCCAGGATTATCGTTAACTTTGAAGGTTATTTATTCGGAGGCACAAACCATAAACGGAGATGTTTGAGGAGCTGACGCCGCCCTGCTGGCCTCGTATCTCACCTCCATCGCACGTGTGCGCGGTCACGCATTCGAACACGCAGTTGTTTCTTTCCTTCCGAGGAGTCTCATCAGCGTCGGGACAGCAGACGGGAGGAGGGAGGAGCTTCAGGGTGGAGCGACGCCCTCTTTGGTGGGACGTGGCACGTGGTTTATTGAAGTTGAGGTCTTGTTATTTGTGCTTTTCTTCTGAGAGGCGCACGGCGGAAACACGACGTCACCCTCGAGTTCAGTGGGTTTTTTATTTTTTATTTACTTGTTTGTTGAATTTTGTTACAAAAAAAAAGAAGAGGTGCAGTACCGGCGTTGTCCAGCGTGACGAGAGTGCATTTAATGCAGGTGTTTTTTTTATGTGTGTGTGTGTGTGTGTGTGTGGCTCACTCTACACTAATTGCATTCATTGTTTTTGTGTTTACATCATTATGGGTGGGATGCCACTCGCTGAGTCGTCATCTTGGGTTTTTAATATTGTGGGTAAGAGAGAGAGGGAGAGAGAGAGAGAGAGAGAGAGAGAGAGAGAGAGAGAGAGAGAGAGAGAGAGAGAGAGAGGGAGAGAGAGTGAGAGAGAGAGAGGGAGGGAGAGAGAGTGTGTGTGTGGGAGTTCACGATTGGTTTGGTCATCTGTATCTTAAAGTTGATCCACATTTAATTGGACAGGGCCACGACCAAGATGGTGAAGGAGAGGAATGGGAATACATAAATCATAAACATGAAGGAATAAAACAACCGCTAGATAAATTACGTTGTTTTTTGCGTCATTCCTCATTATCACCATTATTTAGTCATGACTGATCAGTCAAAATACACACACACACACACACACACTTTTTCTTCTTAAGAAAATGTTTTGCAAGTGTCCACATTTTTATTATTTCATAACTGTATAATTAAAGATGCAACATTAAATATAATTGTATGGCTGCAATCAGAACTCAAAACAAATATTGAATTGAATATTTATTGAATAACTATTTTTAAAAGGATTTTTTTCATAGATAATTATTTTATATATATTTTGGAAAAATCTCACGTACCCCCATAGAGTGCTTTAACGTACATGTAGCCCCACTATGAGAACCACTGATCTAGCAGTCCATCATAACAATAATAAAGGCTTATATAACTCGCTTATAATATATATAAGTAGGACAGAGAGAGAGGGTTGAGCTAAAGTAAACGAAATAATTTGATTACAGTTTGAACGATATTGATGTAAATCTGAAGGATTTGTGAGTGTGTTTGTTGTTTCCACCGTATGCCGGTAAGCATACAAATTAATTATATATATATATATATTTATATATATTTTTAAATATAAATATATATATTTTTTAAATATATACATATAAATATATATATATTTATATATATATATATATATATATGAGTTGGTTGTGAGATGAATACTTAAAAGATTAGTTCAAATGATGTAACTGTCAATATTTCCAAATCAAAAAATAGATATAAATAAAATAGAATATAATTTTTTTTGTGGTTGCACTGGTAGTTTAACAGCCAACGATCAACACATCTCTTGGGATTTGTGACCAATCTGTCACCAAGTTTGCTCACGTCAAGTTGTAAATGAATCCTATCAAATGGTTCTTCTTCGTGAGCTATCAAACGTGATCGCGATCATAAATGTATTTCCTCTTCCTCTTCCTCTTCCTCAGGAAAGAGTCCGTACCTGATGTTCACCAACCGCCACGAGATCCGCCGCATCGACCTGCTGAAGAGCGAGTACACACAGGTGGTTCCCACGCTGAAGAACGCCGTGGCCCTGGATGTGGACGTGGCCACCAACAAGATGTTCTGGTGCGATCTGTACCATCGCAAAATATACAGGTATGCACACACACACACACACACACACACACACACACACGTGAGATGAAAAGTGCATGTGTATTGAATATGGCTGTTTCCTTGTTTTGTCATTGTGTGTGTGTGTGTGTGCGCCACCTGTCCTCTATACATCCATCTAGGCCACACTCCTGGAAGTGAGACAGGTGTGTGTCCTCTGTCAGTGACAGGTGGAACAATTCGTCCTTCACACACATGTAACACGTGCACACAATACACCCCCAAGTTGTGGGAGGAGCTTCCTCTCATCTCAGCTGAGCCATATGCTCTCTCTAATGCCACTGCCTCAATAATCACCACTATTACTCATCTGCATCCACACGCACGGCCACGTCTGCTCAAGGGCTTCTGACGGAGAGACGGGCGAGTGGACTTGTTCCTCATGACGAACCCGTCTTTGGAAGCAGCACAAGCAACAAAAAACGTTTACATGGCAACGAGTGGATCTGTTCTCGGTTGTGTACCTTTCATACATCGGAAACAAATCGGTATTTTTAAAATCCAAAAGCATGAAAGGCATTTTTGCGTTGCATGATGTACTTGTGAAGGACTGAAATGCGATCCAAATCTCGGTATACCTTTTTGAGATCATCCGCTGCTCCTTTAGTTCATCGGCAGAACCGTGTCGATCCCATTGCCTTCTTAAAGACGCAACATGTTACATAACAGCTAAGTCACAAGCGCCAAGTATGAATTTTCATTTCGTTTTAAATAGCTGAATACCTTGGACCGTAATGCTAAGGACCTTTGAGCCAAGAATCTACGCTAGGCCTGTAAAAAAGAGATTATGAGGGATATAAGGGATACCATTGAGTATAAATGACGATATAAGGGATATCATTGACAATGAGTGACGATATAAGTGATGTCATTGACTATAAATGTCGATATAAGTGATGTCATTGACTATAAATTACTATATAAGGGATACCATTGACTATAAATGGCGATATAAGTGATGTCATTGACTATAAATGATGATATAAGGGATGTCATTGACTATAAATGACGATATAAGGGATACCATTGACTATAAATGACGATATAAGGGATGTCATTGACTAAGTGATGTTATTGAACTGTTGCACCAATAACACAAGGGATTTCATCGGTGTCCAGTTTGCTCCAGAGCTCATTTTAATGTGCTGTGTGTGTGTGTGTGAGACAGGTGTTGGATCCATGTTATTAACCCTGAGACGCGAGAGAAACACCTCCAGATTATCCGTCACAAGACGGCAGTACCCCCCCCCCCCTCCCCATTATCATCCAATTAACAACACAAGCTGCTTCCAAGTTCCTCACTCATCCGTCTCCACCTCAGCAGCCTTTCGTTGAGCTGCTCCTCCCTTCCGTACTTCTACGTCTTTATTATTTCTGGCACGGGTTTTTTACCAAAATGTGACAACGGGGGTATAAATTAGGGCTGCAACTAACGATTATTTTAATAATTGATTAATCTGTCGATTATCTTTTCCGATTAGTCGATGTATTGGATAAGAAAACAAAAAACATGAAACCGTGCTTTACTTTTTTAGACTCAAAAATCTACGCGACTTAATAATCGTGCGACACAACGAATCGATAATGAAATTCGTTACCAACTATTTCATCGATTTTTTTAAAATCGATTTTATCGATTTGTTGTTGCAGACCGTCCCATAATTTGTGACGTTGCATTTCCCCGCCTTCCAACGACGTTGCCTTATATCGTCTTTTATCTATATAGGGTAGGGAAGATAATGACGTGCTACATACGCCTCCAGGATGTTGAGGAAGGAAAGGAAATGAGAAAGACATAAACGGTGACAGACGATTGGACGGAAACAAGTGGACAGCAAGAGGAAAATGGAGAGTGAGAGAGAGAGAGAGATTGAGAAAACAAGAGACAGAAAGACATTTCAGGGAGAAAATGGCCAAAGCAGTTAAAGAGACGCTGATAGAAAAGCGTATTTCTTCCTGGGAGGTGATGATTTGTGGGAGGCCATGATTTTCGCTTTGGAGGTGTCGGGTTTCAGTGCCGCTGACATAGTAAAGAACTCCTGTTCCCCACCGAGGTATCCAAGACCCATAGCACACTCGAGTCTTTCTACACAAGGAAAGGAGACCTCGATTATCTCGTGACGTTGTTCACGTCTTCTCTACCGTTCAACAGCGCTTACATCAACAAGGCGAGCGACGCGTCGCAGCAGCTGACCCTCGTCGACTCGCTGCACTCCCCCGAGGGCCTGGCCGTGGACTGGGTCCACAAGAACATCTACTGGACCGACTCCGGCAACAAGAGCATCTCCGTCGCCACGGGAGACGGACGGAAGAGGAAAGTGCTGATCGCCACCGAGTTGAGCGAGCCGCGGGCCATCGCGGTGGATCCACAGCAAGGGTGAGCGGGTGCAATGGCGCTTTTTGACCACACCGCACCGACAGTATTTGGTAATCCGATAGATGAAGCAGCTTCACGATGACTTGGAGATACGACGTGACTTCTGTTTACTCTGTCTGCCGCTTGATCTTCGTCTCCAATGCCTCGAGTTCCCCAAAAAGACTCTTTTCACAAGTCTCCAAAGCTGGACGGCAAATGAGAACTAGCTTTACACACAGATACATTAAAAAGTGGTCCAAGTTTTAAGGACCAGATTGAGTTTCTCACAGTCCTTTCCTTTAATTACATGATTACATGTCATTTAGCTGGCGCTTATATCCAATGCGACTTGCGTTTTTCGGGATGGGACCCTCCCTTACCGGAAAGGAGATTAATACTCTCCAATCTATGGATGGATCTATGACCCCATGAGCTCCTCTCTAGTTCCTGAGGATCGTCTTTGGCCCGTGTTTGACGAAGGACCGCCTTCGCCGAACGATTGACCAAAGTCTCCTTGACGCGTATCCGACCGGCGATGGGATCAAGGGACCCTACCAGAACAGCTGCAGGGCTAACACATGTCAAATACATGTCAATCATATCAATAACTGTCAATAAGGCAGATTACAATATATTTCATGACATGTCATTGAGCTGATACCTTTATCCAAAGCGACTTCCAATCATGTTGCATTCACACACCGTAGACTCAGCTACAGGGAAGAATTCAGGGTTAAGTGTCTTGCTCAAGGACACACCGACTAGGGCGAGGATTGAACCATCAACCAACTTGATTGAAATACAGACCTGCTAACTACTGACTGCTAACCACTGACCCACAGTCTTCAAAGCCTGCTTCAGAAGTAAAATCCGAGTCAGACACGGACATCGTGTGGATTTTCCTCACACATGAGTTACTGCGACGTTGCATATTTCATTTGTTTTACCGAATTTGTCGACCTTCACGTCTAACCGGTTGGTACCGAACGTCTCTTTTTTCCCCCGCAGCTTCATGTACTGGTCGGACTGGGGAGGTCAGGCCAAAATTGAGAAGGCTGGTATGAACGGAGTGGACCGACAGGTTCTGGTGTCCGAACACATCGAGTGGCCCAATGGAATCACCCTGGGTAAGGAGGAGGGGCGGAGGACACGCCAGGCTCATTGGGAAAGACAGGATCAGAAGGGAAAGGGGGAATCAGATACAGAGTATACCAGAATCACAATTTCTCTTTGATACCTTGATTCTCAAAAAAACTGGCACCATTCTTTCAGGGTTCACAATTGACTTAAACACCCCACAGGTGTAACAGATTTCTCTGTTATCCCGTGAGTATCGGACCTTTTATTGGACTTGTAATACTGCCGATCGGATGAGACCTCTGGCCCGAGCTCCTTCTACCGCGACTCGGTTACCACTGCGCTTTATTGGGAAGAGATACGCACACACAAACAAACACACACAGACAGATTAACCACAGTTGGGGCTGATTGACCATCACCACCAGCTGATGCCGATTAGACCTCGTCTCGGCACCATTCCCTGAACCCCCCCACACACACACACACACACACACTCCATCCACTCTGCAGCTGTGCTTAACCATACCCCGCTGCCACAACAAGAAATATGCAAATGAAGGTGGAAAAGGCCGATCTAACGTAAAGACTGATTTTCAACTCCTTTAAAAAAATGAAGAACGTAAAAGCAACCGCTGGTACGAAAACGGGTGGTTTCTCAAGGCTGAAAACAAACAAACATGAGTAAACAACCACATATGCCGGTCAATAAAAAGGTCACTGTTTTCTTCCATTAGAACCAAATAAATAATCTTTTTAACCAAAGAAAGCAAGAAATAGAATAAAAGTTGCGGTGCGGTTAAAGAACTAAAATGCAGTACTCCAGGGGCGCTGCAACCCCGTAAGTAGCTCTTATTGGTCGAGCTCAGTTTGCGTCTGGCTCTCATCAATCAAGCCGGCGAACACACAAGGACGAATTAATAATCAATATATCTCCCATCATGCCTTTCATCTCCCTCCACGGCACCAGCCAATTTCTCCTCAGCCGCCCGAGGAGAAAAAGAGAAGAAATAGTCTCCGCACTCCGTGGAATTGAGGTGTCACTACATCTGTATGAAAACAAATTATTTCTTTTAGAGTAGGGTCGCATGAGAGAGTTGGCCAGACTCGCGGTGAGAGATTATTTTTGTTCCCGCGGCTATTGATTTCATACAGCGAGCGGCGAACTAAAACAGCTGATTGTCTGAAGAGAGTCGGGAGAGGTGAAGTCGTGATTGAAGAATAATAGCTGTGTTTGCGTCTGCTCTTTTTAGAGGATGATGTTGAATCGCATCTTTTTTTGGTTTCAGGTTTTAGTCGGCTGACTTGCCTTTTACGTGATATGTAATAATAAGTCCATAAGTAAGTAATCAGGGTAGGAAATGCACATATTTTTTAGGGGGCAATTTTTTCCCCCACTGACTGAAATCCAGGGGCTTTTAAAAAGAAATTGGCGGCACTTTTTTTAAACGTGAAATAATATTTAACCTTTGTTCAAGTATATGAGCAATTATCATAAAAATAACAATAATACGACTTGGGCAGTAGTCTACCGATTCAAAGTGTTTTCTTAGATATTTTAAGCAAACATAAAACAAAAATCAGACAATCATATTTAATTTTCTTATTTATTTGTGTTTATTCTTTTATTAAAGTTTTTAAAACAACTATTAACACTTACAACTTTCTTTCTTTTTCATAATTCCAAATTATATTTATTGATTTATTTTTACCTACCTTGTGCAGGCAATACAACTGGACCAGACACAAAAAGAACAAAAACAAAACGCTAGTAAATTATCGAAATTATGGGGCTTTTTTTGCGCCTCTCCTATTGATATCAGGGGCAAAATTATATTTCTTAGGGGCAGTTTCGCCCTTTGCCCTCCTGTATTTCTGACGCTGTAAGTAATAATATCACATACTCTTGCTTTTTTAAAAGTTGTTGTGATACTTTAAAGGAAGGATACAGTGTTGTCACTCCCAATATTGCAAATCTGAAATGTTTGTCCAAGAAAGGAAAAACAATATTCTCATCAAGTTTCACCTGAGGGTTACACAGATTAATTATTGAGAGAAAAAAGTGTATTAACCTTTTTTAAGCACAGCGAGAATGTTTCATTTGTATTTAATTCAGATGCTGAATAAACACCGGATAAAAAGCAAAGTCATACTTGGATTATGTCCCTTTTTTAACTTGATGGAATCTATAATCTAAATGTTCATATACATCAACCACAGCGTTACTCAGGGGTCTTAAAGCAAGAGTGCAAAAATGTAGCGAGAAAGAAAGAAAGAAAGAAAGAAAGAAAAGCACTTTGGAGGCAATAGAATTGGAAAAACAGCAAAGTGCTCCTTTTAACGTAACTCCAGCAAGACTAATCAATTTGCTCAAGGGCACGTATATATATATATATTCCCCCCCACAACCCCCGCAAAGAATTCAACCGACAATATTACAATCACATCTGTGTTCTCTGAGCGCGGGGCCTCAGCCGTCACGTCAGAGAAGATTGATGGTGCGCGGCTACCGAGCCATTACATTCATATACCTCTCACCCTTCGGCCTTTTCTCATGCAATGACCTCTCTTGCTCCATCTCTCCCCTCCTTGGTCTTGTTCTCTCTCTCTCTCTCTCTCTCTCTCTGTCTCTCCAGACTTGTCGAATAGGCGTCTCTACTGGGTGGACTCCAAGCTGCACCTGCTGTCCAGTGTGGATCTGAACGGGGACAACCGCAAAGTGCTGCTGTCCTCCCAGCGCCACCTGGGTCACCCCTTCGCCCTCACTGTGTTCGAGGTACAGTCCGACCCAATGGCCGTCTTTTAATCTCCCAGCATGCTCGTTGTTCTTTTTGCAAAAGAAGTAAAGCTTACCTCACTAGGGACTACGGATGCAAATGTTGCTAACGGGACATGGGCTAACGGGACGTTGCTAACGGGACGTTTCTAACGGGACGTTGCTAACGGGACGTTGTCCTCTCAACAGACCTTTCATTAGAGAAAGAAAAGGAATTTCCTTCGTCTATATTTTTGTTTGTTGATTCACATTCCAGCAGCTTATTTTATAGATTTTCGTTGAGAAAAATTCAAAGCATCGGACTTATGTTTTTTGCGTTTTTGCGTTTTTTTAACCACATGTTTTCATATTTCGGCTGTCTACCTTGTCAGAGAGATTGACCGAGAACAAAACGAGAGCTGGTGATGTTTTTTCGTAGAAAGATAAACACACAGAAGGAATCATCTTTTAAAGCAGCCGACGAGTCACAATAGAGCGCCGCAATCGATGAAACTATCCTGGGTTTATTTATTCAGGCAGGACTGAGTCACTCAGTTAGAGCCCATCAAGTATAGATGATGTGGAAGGTGAAAAAGAGAAGCGGGAGAGTAGAGCAGTGCCAGGAGGAAGAGGAGGAGGAGGAGGAGGAGGAGGAAGTGCTTTCTCCATTCCTCTTTCCTCTCTTTCCTGCACACACTGAGATGATGAGAAGCAACGGGAAGAGAGGACATCCATCATGTCCAGCTGAGTGTGCCTGCAAAAAAAAAAGAAGAAAAAAAAAAAGAGGAAGGAAACCAACGTTTTCGGGGTCGGCTGTGAAAGTTCATCCCTGGAGATTAATTGCCATCGGCTCTTTTCTCGTCTGGTTATAGGATACAGAGCAAATTAAAATTCCTTCAGCGGCGCAGCTGATTGTCTTCCTGCCCAACAGACCGATAATGGGAAGTTTTGTTTCTTTGGGAATTTGAGTTGTGAACTGAAACACTGCACCGTATTTATCTTTTGAATGTAGTTTGTGTCTTTTGACTCAGAGTCTGGGTCTGTGTGAGACCATTCATGCATTTATTGACACAAGGATGATGAAATTATAAACGGCGCTACCATTTGAGCCGTTTTTGACCACATTCTGACTCGGAAAGGTAAAAGTAATTTAGCAGATGCATACAGACTTTTGACTTTTTTTTGAGGGTTTCAAGTTCGATTAGTTGACTGACAAGAAAATAAATCGCCTATTTTGATACTGGACTAGCGAGAAAAAATTTCAAAACTATTCTCAAGTTGCATGCCAGATATAAGATGTGTTCAGTGTCAACAAAGAAAGTTACATTACCCAATAATACTTTGCATTAAAGTGGGAAGAAAAGACAAATAACACGTAACAATCATATGACAGTTCAGAGCAATTATTATGAATAAAGATTGATTTGAATATTTCATCTCGTGCTTTCATGGATATGCTTTAAATCACCACTCAAAGGGATTATGTGTCAGATATGAGGTTTCACAATCGTGAGTTTTAAAGTGTGTTTCATGGCCCTTCGTGTCGCTGAATGATACACAGTGAATGTTAGTCAATCCCGCATATCATCCTCAAACTTCACATCAATTCGGTTGTACTAAATGTTCTTAACACCGCGGAGGAAAGACGCATAGTTTGTGTATCTGTGTATTTCTTACGTGTAGATGGCAGAGGCATGCGGAGAGTAATGCTTTCTCTTTCTCCGGCTTTAGTATCATTGCATTACTTCTCTTACTTTTTTTTTATCCCCTCTTAGAGGAGAAGATGAGACGAGTTTGGGAATGGAAATGTAGGCAATGAAGCAAGAAAGAAAAACAGCGGCGGAAATGTGTCCTTTTTATCTTCAACTCAACACACAGTAGGAGGATTTAATTCAGGTTTCACAGGTGCTTTCATTTATTCTATTTGATTAGACCCCTGCTGCGGTTTAAAGTGGGCGGAGCTAGGTTGGGAATTATACAACCTCACCTAAAGTACAGTTACAATCAAACTGTTAGAAAATTAAAGCGGCGGTCATGCCGCAAAGACTGCAAAGTTGGTGGGGCCAGAAACGTGACACGGTGACTTCTCGCAGGACTGCTTGGAGCTAACGGTTAGCAAGCTAGCCGGCCCAGCTAGGCTAGCACTAGTCATCAAAACATCTTTTATATTATTATGCAACATCACCTAAACTACAGTTGTCCATCCTTCTGAGGAAAATGTTAGTAGGTGGGGCCAGAAACGTGACACGGTGACTTCTCGCAGGACTGCTTGGAGCTAATGGTTAGCAAGCTAGCCGGCCCAGCTAGGCTAGCACTAGTCGTCGCAACACCTTTTATATTCTCCAGTGTTCAGTTTACCAGCTTTCTCAATCACAAGTTACTCAAGCAGGGAAAATATAAGTCTCCAAGGTATCAAGCTAGCTTGCGGTCAGTTGGCTAACTCATGAGCTTGTTGCCGGTCAGACAAGACGTTCACACGTTTATTCAAAAGCTTTCCTTGCCCCATGAAAACAAGCCAACCATTTGCTCTCTTGTGTAACAGTTTGTCCTCTGACACTGCAGGTTAAATAAATGTGAATGTGTGCTACACGGCTCATCGGCTACGACGCATGAATTTGTCTGTCAAAGTTCAGCAAACTTAATTTAGAATGAGCAGAATTTTTTTTTTAATGAATGATTTTCCAATGTCATTATTTTAACCTTCTTTAATTCATCAGTCACATAGGAATGCATTAAATCTATGTCAGTGGAAGTGGATATTGAGACTGAAGTAGTGTAATTGTGAGGAACATGTCAGTTAAGTCCAGATAAGAGGTCTTATCAGCGACTAAACAAACTGAGAAAACACCTGTGTGGGTGTAGCATGAGTGTGCAAAGGCTTTAATACTCTTCTGCAGCTTTGTCGAGATGAACACAAACATTTTTCCTCGCATCATTTGAGTCCTACACAGATTCAAAACACCATCTCTACCTTATTTGTTGCACAAGTTGGGCGCTGGTACAAAACAGAAATGCAAATCGAACCCAAAACGATCAAAGGCTTGAAAAGTTGAGTGGGTTGGCTTTGTGTGAGCTTTCACTTCTAGTTTTCAGGCAGATGTGTCACTCACAGACAAAATAGGCCCAGCGTTTGTCAGGAAGTTGAGTTCTTCTGGGACAAAATATGACAAAATCATCAACGGCTGTTCTCCCTTCGACCCGAAGAAGACTTCATTTGGTGTCGTCCTTGACAACCCAGACGGCTCTTGACTGAAGTGATGCAATAGTCCAGGAGAGCCCTTGTGTGCAAGACACACATTTACCGTACGAGGCAGAACAATGACCTTTTCAGGTCTCGTGATGCCGTTTTTAAGCTTTCAATGTGAGGAAAAGGTGGCGGATGAAGAGATTGCACGGGAGAGAAATTTCAAAGAAAAACCCCCCCAGAGGCGGAGACTGACGGGGAGACAAAGAAAGAGACGTCCACAGAGACAGAACGGCAAAGGGAGAGATGGAATGATAGATTTGAGTATCGTTTTATCAACACGGCTGATATTTGTCTGACATTGTTTCACGCTCGACGGTCATACAGGTAAAGGTTATCTGAATGTGAGCGAGGGGGAGACGGAGCAATAGAGAGCTGAGTGAAAAGATGGAAAGGGTAAAGGTGAGAGAAAGGTTAAATCCGCTGATAACGCAGCACAAATAGAGAGTGTGAATTACAGCACAGATACACAAATATATATATATATATACAAACACCAGACAAATCTGTGGCTTGGCCCCAAGGTCGTTGCCCTTTAACAAGACCGTATAACTGTTAACACAACCTCAGCCTTAAAAAACACGAACAAAAGCCTCATTGCTGTTCCATCTTTCTGCCTCACACTCAATCCCTCAATTGTGTCTTCATCCTTCTTTTCTTTTTTACTTTCCCGTGATCTCAACAACGCCTATGAGTTTTCCCTCGCTCTCATATATATATTGTGTCTTTCTTAATTGATGCTGAGATGGATCTGCAGGTGTCATGGAAACCTAGTGAACTATTTCCACTTGTGCGGCGTGTTTTTGTGATGCTGTCGTGATGTCACGAAAGAGAATTGGGAAGAACTGTTTTTTTACACAAGGGACTTTTACATGATGAACCGTAAAGTCATGTCATGGATATTGTGGC